>NC_091830.1:34770969-34973469 GCF_038994185.2 Dermacentor albipictus | reverse complement strand
CAATGAAGTAAGCAAAAATTTGAAAGACGCTTAAGCTTCGCCTTTAAAGTGGACCGCGATAGCGATCGAAGATACTTGTCTGTTTCGCATGCTTCACGGCAACTGCAGCTTATGTAACCTTGATGTCTACCGGGAAATTCTGGCAGTGAACACTATACACGAAGGCGACCTTTCTTGTAGAAACGCGGCCTCTTGCAAGGGTCGGGGATGCGTGGAGTCGAGCGCTATGTGGACGGGGTTACAAGGAACCGGGCGCGCCGATCTATGAATGGTAGAAACGCTGGAAAAGGTGTTTCTGTTTAAGTTTCCGCGTAACAGAATTATGTTTTCTCTTATATTCAAAACACAATCCGACGCTATCGTGTCTGTAGGTGGTGTGTAAATCGTACTTTATGATTGTTCTGACGCATTTTACTCTAAGAACTTCAATTAGTTCAGGCATGCGTTTGCGCTACCCGGGGGGGGGGGGGCGGATGGCTGCGTGGTTGAGTATGCGTTGTTCGGAGCGATTTTCCGCTGATAAGACGGTCAACGTGATACGTGGGACGCTGACGGTCGGTTTCCTGCGGCATGGGGCCCTTAACACTATCACGTTCACATGGCATTACGCTCTTATTGCTATAAAATGGCCTTTCTTTTAATGGAGACCCCAAACTCCCACCGACGAACGGAGACTGTGGCAAGCCGTGGCGATGGCATTCTCAGATGTCAAAGATAAGATTGGCTTCAAATAAGATTTAAATCCCCACGAAGGCAATGCACGTGGCTTCGTTGTCAGTTGTAGCAGTTTTACTCTTAGTGCTCTTATTTCGACCTCACGACCTTCATAAGACGTAGCGTTAGCTCGGGGAGAACTATGATTTTCTTATTCAAATGCTTGGGAAACGCAGAAATGCTTTTGAGAAGAAAACCATCAGACCGATTTGAATGCAATTTTTTTGCGTTTGGGAGATAATGTTCAATTCTAGTCACAGTAGCAAATAAAATATTTACTTCGGGCTTTTCGTTTTTCAAATATTAGCAAAGATCAGTGGGTTTTGGAAAAATGAAGCATGAAGTTTATAATATACGTATCTATGCACCCAAAAAGACATAACGCAGTTCTGTAAGCAGGATCGGTTAGAGCGTCCAATGCAGACAAATTTGGTACGTCAATTAACAGCTCAGTTCAAATTGCGAAAATATTTAGAAGGGTTCTGCGAAATTTTTATGTATTAAATGTATATTTGAGAGCGGCATCAATCAGGTCCACTTTGTCCACTCAGGAGGCTATGTTAGGTGCAGCTTGCGGAAGTTATATTGTTGTCCGTTGCTAAGTTACATCGTTTTAAACATTAAGACTGAGGTTACTAAAATCTTGAAATTTCGCAAAAATTTTCCAACTTGAATTGATGGGCATCATTAATTCATCTGCTTACTAGAGCCACTAGAGTTTATCTTTTTTATATCTAATGCAAAAAAAACACCACGAAAACTGGTGCAGTCGTTTCCATAAAGGAAGATTTCTCCGTCCCCATGGAATTAGATAGGAGCTCCTGAGCCAGATATTCTTACAGCGGAAGCTTTACCTCGTGAACATGTCTTGAGCTTCTGCGTGATTGTTGGGTTAAAATTTAGAGCTTTTAGTGACCGCTAGGTATGTTTTTCGTGATGGCAGCTTTCATTATGCGCCGTTGAAATTGTTCACTCCGAGTGTCGCAAGCCTGTTACACATTCGTGAATGAAGTCTAGGTAATATCTGTTTGCCAAGTGTCATCGGGCACAGCTGATGTCGGTACTATATGTTCCCAATCGTCATAGCAAATGGGTACTCTCCGAACGTTAAGCTCACGCATTCATGAGCTATTTACAAAACAGCGATGATTACATGAAGTCCTCATCAACTTCAACGTCCTACAAAGTTTACGCATTCAGCTGTGTCTTGAGATATGATATAATAAATTAAGTATACTAGTAAAGAAATGAAACATTATTGTGCGTATTTCTATCTGTAGCTATGCATGTACACATTAGCATCGTTCTTGAACAGTATCGCATGAAATAGGGTCAATTAACAACTTACAATAGCGATAGTGAGCTATCTCCGTCTTGTTGGCTTAAGCGGAATAAAAAAAGATCACCTGAGACATCACAGTCATAACTGTTTAGAGGCATTTCTGCTAGCATTGCACATTACCATCACAAGAAATTTCCGTTACCAAAAATTAATGAAGCAGCGTTATAAATGTACTTTTTAAATAATCATTGTATTGCGCTATAAATGTTGCAATTGCTAAATTTACGTCCAGTAGTAGTGAAGTCATGTTAGGTTAGAAAAAGCTGTGTAAGTGGCAACACTTCCGAAATGTATAGCCTTAAATTTGGTACAAAATACACTAAATCGTTACAGGTAACAGTTTTCAAAAAAGCACGCGTCAGGCGTTTCGCGACGACCTTATCTCGACTGCCAATGGGTTCTTTAGTTGATTTTTCTGAGACAGACATCTTCAATAGGGGCCACAGCCGAAGGATTTTTCCTAAACAGACATGGCTGCACTACATGTCGGATTTAATTTCGTATTTCCAGCAGACGCTTAAATTCAAAGATTAAAAAGGTAAAATTTTCAAACCTCCACATTGCGATTAGCTGTGCGAGAAATGTGGCGCCCCCCTTTCATTTATTCTGCCTGACCAGACTGAATTGGTTATATGCTTCATACGAATAACAATATTTTAGAATTAGGTCAGCAAGTTTATGTACGTAAACGTGTGTGTTTTTTTAGTGTACGTTAGGGGGCGACGAATACGTTACGTCGTCCGAATGAGAGCCTGCCCAAGGCTCTCATTCCCAATTTCAAGGCATCATTCCCAATTTTGAAGCCCAACTATGGGCAGTCCAATGGGCCCGCGACGTGGCGTAGAGTCTAGGTCTTTCTGTCCCGACTTGGGAGCGGCCCGCTACCTGCTAGTGCACGTTGCGATAGATCTCTATTGAGATCTGTTGAGTTTTCCATTCAATTCCATTGAGTGTACCATCCTGCTTCCATGCATTCACTGATCATTGATTCCAAGGGTGTTGCTACAGGCTGAAACCCCAGCCAGCTCCGCTAATCTGACAAACGTGTACAATATAAATGCAAACAGCCCATCCATAGCCAAGCAAGACATTATTCTGAAATGTATAGCACTAGCCTTAGCTGCTACTACGTGTTACAATGTTTTAGTTTGGAAGAACATTTGAAGTTTGTTTCCGCGGGTTGACAACGAGAGTTAGCATCGTACCTTGCTGGTGTAGCAGCGCACTGACACGGACACAGAGAAGACAAACAGAAAAAGACGACACTCGCTGCTACTGTTTGTCTGTTTGTTTGTCTACTGTTTGTCTACTGTTTGTCTACTGTTTGTCTTCTCTGTGTCCGTGTCAGTGCGCTGCTACACCAGCAAGGTACGATGATCACTCACCAACTAGCCCAACTTTCGACTTTACTGAACGAGAGTTACGTGTCTCCAACTCAGACCGGCTGTTCTCTTTCACACTTACCCAACCATTACATTAGTAACAATAGGCTCTCCGCAAAATTACTCACCTGGGACGCAACATGGCCGACAAGGCAGGTCAGCAGACAAGGCAGGTCAAGGCAGGTCAGCAGGGTGCATGGTTATGGTTCTACTACACGACACAAAAGAGGAACCCGCCCGATCTCTCTGCTGGCTCAATTCGTCCCAAGCAGAATCCCTTAAGAGCAACTGTAGCAGTTGCAGCCAACTTTTATGGAGTTCATTGTTCAAAGTGACGTTCGCTCTTATCCGATAAGTGCGCCCAGTGCGTGCGATGGAATTCGCGGCGTTTCAGACGCACATGGCAATGACTCTTTGTCCCCGACAAAGAAAAACATCAGATATCTTGGGCAGCGCAAAAAAGACTTCCTGTCATAGCCAGTACCTGCCAGATTAGAGGTTGGGGACCGCACCTTGTCACGAAGGCGTTTATTGAGCACAGCTAAATCGATCCTAAGTGTAAGACGCCCATGCGGACCAATAAATCGAAGCTGCTCGCCATCATAGCGGCATCAAGAAGCGTTGTGCTGTATCTCAACTGTCACATTCTGCGCTATGTTGTGAAATGATATAAACACCCTTCCACCTAGGTATTTACAACGACTGTTGTCCCATAACGCTTCGATGCTTTGAAGTTCGGAGCCGTCGATTAAAATTTGTGAAATTATAAAGAAATGATCCGTTAGCATCGATTCAAATCAACACCAAGCATGAAGGTGAAATTATGCCGTCTTGTGCATAGCTATTCTGATTATTATGATCGTTACATCATCGACGCAATGTCTTCTCATGACACCATTGCCGTTGTTTTTGTCGTTGTGAAAGCTGCTATGGTTGTTTCATACATAAATGCTTGGTACGAACATATTTCGTACCTAAATTGTTGTAACACTACATCTTGTGCAGGATTCTTGGTATAGAGTGATTTCAGTAAATATTGCATCAGTGTGTCATGAACATGTAGTTTTACATTCACTATTGCGGCGGTAGTTTTTTTTATTTTATTGCAGACGTGCACATGCGATTAATACTTTCTGAAGGTGGCAATGTATAGGTACGTCGACACCTGCCTTAATCTGGCGCCAATGTGAAAAAAAAAACATTGACAGGCCGCTTGAAAGATAAGAGGTACAATGCTCTCTCCTAACATAGAAAATGTCTCATCATGGTTAAAGAATTGAAGATAATGCAATAACCTTCACGCCCACTGACTTCGCGTTGTTGCATTCTTTGCCTCTTGAAGATAAGCCACCATTGTTCGTACAACTTGCGAAACGCGACCGAAACATAGAGGTTAGCGATCTCTCTTCAGCAGCGGGGGTTGCAACTTGTCTTCAGTTTGTGCGGCAGTACTGCGTTGCAAGCTTGTCTATTCGTGCTGCACAAGTGCGTACTGCGCAAAGCTAACGAAGTGCCGACGGACTGAAAAATAAGTAGGACAGACAGCAGCTCTGTTGCCCTGTCCAGTTGTGAATCAACAGAAATATATGTTTCCCTGACCACGAGAGGGAACATCATCATCATCACCATCAGCCTGGTTACGCCCACTGCAGGGCAAAGGCATCTCCCATATTTCTCCAACAACCCCGGTCATGTACTAATTGTGGCCATGCCATCTCTGCAAACTTCTTTATCTCATCCACCCACCTAACTTTCTGCCGGCCCCTGCTACGCTTCCCTTCCTTTGGAATCCAGTCCGTAACCCTTAATGACCATCGGTTATCTTCCGTCCTCATTACGTGTCCTGCCCATGCCCATTTTTTTTCTTGATTTCAACTGAGATGTAATTAACTCGCATTTGTTCCCTCACCCAATCTGCACTTTTCTTATCCCTTAACGTTACATCTATCATTCTTCTTTCCATAGCTCGTTGCGTCGTCCTCAATTTGAGTAGAACCCTTTTCGTAAGCCTCCAGGTTTCTGCCCCGTAGGTGAGTACTGGTAAGACACAGCTATTATACACTTTCCTCTAGAGGGATAATGGCAACCTGCTGTTCATGACCTGAGAATGCCTGCCAAACGCACCCCAGCCCATTCTTATTCTTCTGATTATTTCCGTCTCATGATCCGGATCCGCAGTCACTACCTGCCCTAAGTAGATGTATTCCCTTACCACTTCCAGTGCCTCGCTGCCTATTGTAAATTGCTGTTCTCTTCCGAGACTGTTAAACATTACTTTATTTTTCTGCAGATTAATTTTTAGACCTACTCTTCTGCTTTGCCTCTCCAGGTCAGTGAGCATGCATTGCAGTTGGTCCCCTGAGTTACTAAGCAAGGCAATATCATCAGCGAATCACAAGTTACTAAGGTATTCTCCATTAACTTTTATCCCCATTTCTTCCCAATCCAGGTCTCTGAATGCCTCCTGTAAACACGCTGTGAATAGAGAGGGAACAGTGAGCCAATAAATATAATTATAGATGAGGGCACATGTGCCAACGTAAGGAGTACACTACTGCGCGAAGAGAAAGAGAGACCGAGGATCTGGTTTTATAACATGTACAAAAAAAATGGCAAAAAAATTGCGTTTGCTTTACTTATCGGGGCAACTGAACCATCAGCGGAGAAATTCCTTTTTCTAAGAACCATGCCATTAAGTCGATAAGTATTTAAAACTGACAATATTCTTATTTTGAATTAGCCTGATTATTCTGTAATTTTATGATATTTTAGGTTAATAGCATCAGAGCTAAAGACTAGCTGTCGGCATTGCTTGCCAGGCTTTTTTTTTTGTTCAAGCGGGTGATCTGCAAGGAACTCTGCAAAGTACCCACAGGCCAATTCCGAAACAATTAATCAATGAGGGTTCTTGCTTGAGTTTTGATGCAATAGCACTACACATGTCAAAGGATACCTTTCAGCGATGTAGAGAAGTATTACGTCTGCGGAGCAGCTTAAATGCTAAGAGCGGAGACAGGGGAGATGACGGGCAATGTAATTGTCTGACGCAGTGAAGCACGTGTCCTGCAGAACAGTGGTGGATGTTGCAACAAGCCGAAGATGGCTATGACGTAGACGAACTCATGCGGATGCCGATCAAAATCCTCGAAGCTCAGGATCTCACGATGTTATCTTATTACAGTCGCTCGAGAGAACTTTCTTTATTGTGAATATATCTGTAGCATTACCTTTCTAAACGAAGCTTCTACTGAGGATCAGATCTGCTTGTCGTTGTGACGCCCCATACGAGCATGTATAATTATTTCGAGATAAAATTGCTGCATGCTTGCGTGCAGAATTATCAGTGTTCATTTATTGCTGTTAGCATTCTTACAATACGTCACGCACTTTCCTGTGTCTGTCGTTTTCTGTACATACCGCCTTTCTCTTCAACTTAAGCCCATTGGTAGCGCCTAATTATTGGGTTGCTATGCTAAACGAACTGCGTTTAACACCAGCCGTCGGTCCTACTTTGGTCACTGGTTATGTTTCGCAGCATATGGGCCACATCTTACAAGGGAAAAAATGTTTAAATATTTATGTGTTGCTACGCTTAATCGATTCTTGGATGGCAGGGAAAGCTGACGGCAGTCAAAGCTCTCAAACAAAATGCAAATTGCTTTCGCTGCCATTCCATCTTCACAAAGTGGAATGGTTGCCATTTTCTTTCAGTACCCTGGAAATGTTATTCGTCGGTGGTGGTTTCGTTTTGGCGCTATTTACATTATTTACATTCTCGGTCCTTTTCCCTCCGGCACTCCTTGTAAGCTTGGTGTTCATCGCTTGGTGTATGCTTGTCCGCCCCATCAATAACACAACCGTTTTTAGCGCCGGTATCTCTCCTGCTTATATACTGCGATAACATTGACATCACGCTATTTTTCACGGCGAACGTTCTAATCCGTTCAGCATTTTGACATCTACGCCACCGCACTGTACCCGTACGTGACCACACACAAAGCCAACAATGAAACCCATTGTATACGAGTTTGTAAGGAATCGCTCAGTCCGTTTCTATTGCCGGATGCCGGAAAAACTACGGAAGGTTGCTGATTTACAGCCTTCTCTGTAATATAATGACAGCTTGGTGGCGCAAATCACTGCTCCATTACAAAGGGGACACTCATAGAATCCATCCATCGGAGCACGACAAAGTAGTCTAGATGCAAATATGAATCATGTGTGAGGTGTTTCAGTGGTTGCCATACGCTGTGCCGCATTACTGCTTCTACGCTAATCACGTTAACGCCGAGATCCACTGTGAGATTCGTTACGCCGGAATTTTTCATCGCTTGATGTGTTCGGCCATGAGTGAGCAGGTAATTCAACACGGAAATATGTACGCGCAGGCGTACTCGGGATATGTATAAATTGCTGGGCTTCAGGTTCTGCTGGGTTGCCATAAGCGGTCAATGATAGATATTCATAGATAAAAGATTGCACGTCCTCTTTATTACCCTATTTATAAAGATAAGTGACCTAGGAGAGCTGGCACATGCATAAATACTGGATCCTCCTATGTGATCTTCCAGACGCATACCTGGCGAGAAAGTCTTTTCAATAATAAACACAATTCGTTATGCTGTTTTTGCAGCTCCTTGAACAGATAAATGCTTGGGACTGCTAATCTAGATGGCCTGAGACCGCCTTCTTCTCTATCTCTCTCTCTCACACACAGGACTCATAGGCTCGACGAAAAGCAGTTTGAGATGTACTTTCTCGGTGATAGTGATGTTTCTTCGGACACCAAAGAGTGGCAGTCACTGAAAGAGAAAATCGATCGTAACTAATTAGATTTCATTTATTATTGCACACGTTCATATCTAGCACACTAACCTAATAAAGTTCAGGTCATGCCGTAAAGACTAAGCTGCTTATTTGTACATTGTTTGCAGTACAACGACGGGCCTAGCGTGCAGCCCCTGATGGCTGAATATTTTACCCGATATTGAAAGTGTCAACAAAAAAAGTATCATTAGCATATGAACAGTATCGAGTAGTTCGAGAGCAACGAAGGTCTCATTGTATTAGACATCATAGCAATCAAGTCTGCAGCATAATCACATCTCTACTTTTTGTCATGACATAGATAATGAACGTAGCATCCTCGAAGAAAAATCATTTCTTTGAATTTCCAATGAGTAGAAAAGGAAGCTAAGTTCCGTTGATTAAATTAGGTCTTTGTGTATTTCAGTGGGCGCCAAAAGTGGTGAAGGCAGCTCAGGAAATTAACAAGGCAAGGCAATAAATTCTTCTAGCGCGAAGTGAAACACGGACACAGAAAGGAGCAGACAGGACAAGCGCTTGTCCTGTCTGCTCCTTTCTGTGTCCGTGTTTCACTTCGCGCTAGAAGCCAAAATCATGTTACTGTACCAACTCGCCCAACTGTCTATCCTTTTGCAATAAATTCTCAAGAGCGATGAACATTTCTGACCGCAACGAACTTACAACTCCTCCACAGATCGTGCCAGCTTTCTTTGTCTTCTTTTTTGAAATGCGATGTAAACCGATGCGACAAGTGTCACGACGAATAATGTTGTGACTACAGTCGCTATGGTGGAGGTCGATGTACCTTCGAGTGGTATTCCTGCAAAAGATAAACAGCGTGGCATTACTGAATCTTGCAGCTGTCTGTTATAAGCCACGTTAAGGAACGCACTGATGAAAGAAACATTTCGGTGTGAGGTGGCAACTTACGTTCTGAATCTGTAGACACGTTTAGAAGTGATGCGGGGCCACGCTTTCTTCGCAGACGCCCATCGTTAAATGCATAGACAGATATACTGTAGAGGCTGCCTGGTTTCAAGCTTGTCACGTTGAACATGGTGTCATTAGTCGTGGCCGTAATGTCTTGCTCTCCATGGCTACACGTAATGATGTATCCGCTAATGGGACCGCTTGGGGTTTCAGGATTTTGCCATTTCATTTCAATCGAAGATGTTCCCAATGACTCGATTGTCAAAGTTCTGGGAAGAGAGGGAACTATAACAAGAAACCAAATATAATATTGATCGGCCACAGCACTATCCTTCGCATAAGCCGTTAGGATATTTACCAGTTGTCATATGCCAAACAAGACCTCGTGATTTACAACGGTCACATGTGCTTATCATATGCCAAACAAGACCTCGTGATTCCTGATGAACACATATAATTATTGTCTGACGAAAGCCGTCTTGCATAATCTTTGTGAGCTTTTAGGTAGCTATTTAGCCGCCCAAAATCAACAGTTAAGAGCTGAAGCAGAACGCTTGCCAGCAGGTTGCATATAAAAAATTTCTACAAAAATAAAAGCGGTCATTTTGTTGCCAGTATTTACCTGTTGCTTAATTTTCCCCTAACGAAGAGATAATCTGGTGTTTGAGAGATCGCTGCATATTTAGTGCGAAAAACTTAGTCTGTGCACAATAGAGATGAACTTCCGTACCTTTTTGCACATTATTGGATGGCCACACTTACCTCCAACATCAGTGACGAAGTCGACGGAGCGTGCTTCCCCGCACTTCACGCTGTTGCAAGAAGACACATTAACAGTGTATTTCTGATATGGCAACAGTTCGTATAGAGCATAGCGATTGTCTGAAGTAAAGGAACACGCGGTTCCCATAGCGCAGACGCAAAACTGAGTTATGTTGTATCTTGGGTCATGAGGCGTTTTCCAAGACAGCGATGCTTGACGTTCCTCGACGGTTGCAACTTTAGGAAGAGGAGGAAACGGGCCTGCGTCATAAATGATTGAGGAACACTTGTTACACTTAGAGATCAAACACACAAGTGCATAGCGTAAATATTATAATCTTTCTTTTGCTGATCTAAGTCGTATCAACTTATTAGTTTTCATTATCATCTGATACTATGTTGAAGTTTCACTATATTATAAGCACAAAATTAAAATTTAGAGCGAGGAGGAACACGTTTAGAAATGACTAAGAACCTAGAGATTCCTTTGAGGAATTTTAGTTTGTTTTACATCACTACGTTAATGAATATACTCATAACAAAGTAGAACATTTTCTGCGAACAACTTTACAATCCAACAAAGTTTACACCCTTTGGGTTGTATATCTGCCACACAACGATAATCACAATCTGCCTTGCTTGCGTTTCCTTTCTGGGAAAAACCGCACCCGCTACTTTCCTGTCGGCAATGCTATGTCATGCTGATAATGCGCATGCCATTCGTTACAGGGAAGTACCGGGCTCGCAGCGTTAAAGAAAGGAAATGCGGAGAAAACAGAGGTTCATCATTGTGTGGCAAGATACGACTCAAAGGGAGTAAACTTTCCTTAAAGTGTGCCTTCGTAATCTTCAGACCTTGACATTTGTTCTGCTAAGTTCTCTCGCCATCTCTTCATATTCCCCTCCCCTTGTGAAGTCACTTCTGTCCGAGTTTCTGCCCTCTTCTAGAGTAGTAATTTGCCAAATGCGCCGAGAGAAACTACAAAACATTAAACACATTATGTGCTGTTACGTTCTGCACAGATGAATACGAACCATAGTTTGTCTAGTTAGTTTCATGGTCAGAAAAGTTCAATCGTGCATAATTACTATGTCATAGTATGAACCTTTTTAAAAGCACATATGATATGACTCGCCACCAGGGACAGTATAAAATGTTAGAATTACCTTCTCCAAGAGAGATGAAGTCTATGCTGTCTGCAGCTCCAAGCAGTGTCATATTATGAGCATGATCAATATTGTAGGCAGAGACGGACGCCTTGTAGTGCGTGAAATGATCGTGTAGGTGAACACTAAGAAACAGTGATTGCCGGTCAACAGTTTGGATGTGAGTTTTGTTCGAGTCCTTGTTGCATAGTTCGATAGTGTATCCGTCAATCGGTCCATTTGGTTTCTGGGGTCGTGCCCAAGTCAGTACGACGTCCGAAAAGCCTTTCAGATTGGATTGAAGCTGCCAGACAGTAGAAGGCGCTGTAAACGTAAGACAAATGCGGTATCACATTAATTGGCTATAATTCATAAAACTTGCTCCATAATCCCAGCCTCAGTAATATGCGCCCAAGAGTAGTATGCACATTGACTTTAGGCAGACTTACCGAATTAATCTTAGCGGTGGTAAGCAGCTGTGAATTGGTTTTTCTAAATGGCCTCTACTTCCTGTCTTACTGCTGAGACAGCTTGAGACTGAGACTGCTTGGCTAGACAGCTAATGAAATTCGGGCCTGTTGGTTTCGATGAGTAGCGCCATAAGACTTTTAAGGAAAGTAAGAAATTGAACGCACATATGCGTGTGAAGCTCAGTCTGAATTTTCAAGTCATCGTGAGCTAATATGGCCATTATATATATATATATATATTAGGAGTAAGCTTCGCGGTTAATTTTACCAAAGAATCAACTACTTCATATTTGTGAATATGGCATTAATATCCATCCAGCGCATAAAAACGGTACGTCTGCATCTGCCGTTCACCACGCTTGATTATTACTCGCAGTGCTCACAAATTACTCACCATCTACATCTGTCAAGCTCCTGATGACTGTTGGCAAACCGCAGTAGTCGGCACAGTTTTGAATGGATGTTTCGTATAACGTTCCTGGCGACAGACGGAACACCGTACGTTCGATGAATGTAGAGTCGGCTACTTCGGGGAGCCAGCCTGTGGTATGCGCAGCAGTAAAATTGGGAGACATTGCTTTGACCTGAATCCGGCACTTCCTTGCGCTGGGATCTGCCAACCATGAGTAAGTGAGGCTGGTCTTTGTGGCATTCACGAGGGTGACGTCACGGGGCGCAGCTGGTGAAGACAAAAAAAGCAAAATAAGCCGCAAAGCTCGTGAACCACTTCTAAGCAAACAAAACGCTGTGTATCCTGTAATAGACCACGGCTGCCCTGAAACTCGAGCGTACAATTGACACTGTCGACGTTCTAGCGAGATCATCGATTCGTATGGTGCCATAGGCAAAACTTTCCAAGGTGACTGCATCCCCGATGTTGACCGCTGTCATCGCAATGTACAGTCGCGATCAATTTGAAGGTGATCTCACGAGCATCGACCGGCGGGCCTTTCAAGTAACACAGCAGCCGATTTCGGAACTGCCAAGACAAAAATTGCCCTGCCTTCTTGCCCTATTATGCTCTTCCAGGCGGCAACCATCACCCCCAAGACCAACTCTCCACATTTTTGTGTTTGTTTCCCATTCATGGCAATGATCTGTGTGCGTCGCTTCCTAATGCATATCTTGGCTAACAATGACGTCTCTGTGCAAAAGCTCATAACGCAATCGAAATAAATTCGCAGGTTATGCCGTGAACGGTGACGGGAGTGACAGCTTTTCAGGGAACACCAAAGGAGAGAGAGGGGAGCTATCTGATGTTTCCCTCTCGACCAACGGTGATGACGTAACGTGGCGCTGCTCCTAGTTTTGGTCGTCGCTCGAGCGATAACCTTCAAATTGACCGCGACTGTACCAGGATCACTGTCGCCGATACATGCGGATGCTTCCAGTACTAAACGCAAAATCTTGCCACAACGATTACATCGGTCACAGCGAACAAGACACACTGACCCTGCATGCCAAGGAATTTGAGAAATTAGCAGTTTTTTTTCACGTACAGTTCGTAATGCAGTGAGGCTTGCACAGCTCTCGGGCTCCCAGAAGACGGCCAGGTTGCCGGCGTAAAGGCCGTTGGTCATCGCGACCAGCGAGGAACTTTTGCTGGCGCTATCAGTTTTACGCTACACAGAACATTTCCCCGTCATCGTAACAGCCAACGAAACATTCCGCAACACACTGCCGTCGTGATTTGGTACTGATAGATGTATACAGATCAGCGTACGCGCTATCGCTCATGGTTGCTGTAGCCTAAAGGCTTTCAAAAAAATGGCTGCAGCCGAGCGATGCCGTCTTGTTTTATGAAGTTCGAAAACCAGACGTGAACAAAGCAATGCCAAAAAAAAGAGAAGAAAAGTAAGAAGCGGTAATCTTTAAGCCGCATTTTTCTTATATGTCACACAAAAGAAAGCTTTGTTAGGAAAAGAAAATTGGTGCAGAAACTCGTTAGTGGGGAATTGTCACTTTGCATGTAGAACCGAGTCTTTAGTTAGGAAGCTAATATTCAACCCTTCAAAAAGACATGGCTGTAATTCAAGAGTTAAGCAGCTCCAAACAATACCACGCGCACTATGACGATCGGCACCATAAACTCGTTTTCAGAACAAATTCTGTGTTTGGCAAATGAAAGAAATGTGTTTTTTGCACGCATAAATTGCCCGCCGATAACCCCACTTCTGTTTTCCGTGCATACCTTGACCGTGCAAGCTCTACTCTGCGTTCTAACTGTGGGTCGGTAAAAAGCCCAAACAGAAACGCGCCAAGCATCTCAACGCGCTCGCTCGCCTGCGAGAAATTCATGTGCTTGTTCTATGCCGCTTTTCCATGCATGCGTTCCTGTCGTAATCGTTTGAATAGCGGCCCACTGTACTAGACGGCCTGTGTTAGAGTACTGCCATCGGACAATCTTAATGATATTTATGGGACTAGTTACGAAACAGTACTTCATTTTAATGATGAGTTCACAAAGTCACGAAGGTGTGTTAAGCCAGAAGGGCGAATCTTGGGTAAATTCATGCACAAACCACAATTCCCGTGCTGGCCTAACCATAGTTTCATTACAATTACTATAATTTAGAACGAACGGGGGCACTACGCGAGCTGCTAGCAGGGCAGTTCAGTGAGCTTAGGCTTGGCAATGCTATGATAAGTGCAGTTTTAAGCAGTAAGTTACACTATTTATGGTATTCGTGATATATGCTTCACGTTTCATGTATTTGTCTAGTTAACGTTGCGGTTATTACTGTAAATGATAGCTAGCCTAAGAACAAGGGCTCTGTAGCGCAAAGGAGTTCCAAGTTGCTTACATTTAGATTCTGAAATTAGCTCTCCATGACTGCTAAAACAGTTTTGGGTCACGCCCACCACTCTGTCAGAAGCTCTCCCTAAGACTCCCAAGGTCAAGTCCAGCACAAGTACATTATTACCCGAGAAGGCGTACAGCCGTCATTGTAGCTCAGTAGCAGGGCATCGCACGCGTAATGCGGGGGTTGATGGTACCGCTTCCACCAGGGGCAAGTTCTTTATTTATTTGTTTATTTAGCCCGTCATTTCTACACTTCAATTGAAACAATTGAACAAACCATACGCTTTCGGTTTCTTACATGGTTATGATTAAATCTCATCAAATGAGTTGGAATTTATATAAAAGGAAGCTTTGCGTGGGTGCATAAAGAGTCGAAACACGTGCACACACGCACGCGCACGCAAGCGCGGGCGCTCGCAAACCATATCGAGCCTTTTGCTAAGCGCAATTGCTGACTTCTAGTGAGTACGACGGACGCGTTGAATGCATCGAGGTTTCAGAGGCATCATGAGCATACGCACGTAGGTCAATTCCAATACATTCTATGCGCAAGAAACATTTACTTCCTCATCACCCGGGAGGCACGGATGTGCGAAGGCGAGCTTTCTGGTTCTTTTTTCTTTCATTCCCGCGCACGCCAGGCGCCACCGCTGCCGTGGATGCGTGGAGAACAGAGTCATCTGGTGGTGTTGCAATAAACCGAGCGGCGTTGACGCCCGCCTCCTGCACAGTGATTGGTTGGCCTAGTCGGCGACAGAACAGCCGCGCAGCTCCCCCGGTCATGAAACCCGGGAAGATTAGCAAAGAAGAGCTTCGCTTGTAAAAATATCCGGGCCCTCGGTTTTTCCTTTTCTACCCGTTCAAAGCTGACGATAGTTTCGTAGGCTGCTATGCTCTCGCTGCAGTCACGAAGCGAGCTCGTGCCCAATAGTGAAATACTAGCGTAGCACAAAGACGAACCGCACGGGAGAACGCTTCTATAAATGGATGACGCGTATTCGTGTCAGTGCGTGTGCGTTGGAGTCGACTACTTTTGTCCACATCTCGCATGCGCCACACTATGGCATTCCGACGTGATAGCCTGACGGTGCAGGGATTATTCACAAAGTGAAAGACGGATACGACAAAGACAAAAAAAAACGCGTTCGCATTTGTGCGAAGCGGAGCCTAAATGAAATAACAGAAAGTGCTTTGCAGAAATGATAGTGGGCAGTGATGTCGGCAGTCCCTCGATCGAACCGATCGAACTCGCTCATTAATCAAGTGCCTGTAAAAAAAAAAAACAAGGCATTTTGCACAAACGCGATGTCGTCGAGGCTAATGATGAGGCACACCATGATCTTTGGGGCGAACGTGAAATCGAATATGCGGGATTCGCTTTTATTGGAGCTGCACAAGTCGGTGACACAAAAAAAGGCAAAAGGGCACCTTCGCTATTTGTTCCACGTAGTATGAATTGTCACAAGGCACACAGAGGTGGGTTTTCACAAACAGGCGGTGTGCATAATTATGCGGCGGATGAGCGTGATCTAGTTTACTGCCGCCGAAATATGCCGTGCACCAGGGCGTCACAGACAAGTTACTTAGAGCTATAGTGCAGACTGAACCAGCGGTCCATTTCATCCTGCGGATCTAGCTTGCCATCGTTAAATTAAAAGTTAGCAAATGACTATCGCAAATATATACGTTTGGCAGTATTTATTTCTCTATTTCAAGATTGTTTTGGTATTTCATTTTTTTCATGTGCTATTAAAGTACGATCCATTGAACATCTGCAGCTGACTTGGGAACTTAGGAAGAAAATTTTTGGTTCAACTAGGCTGCAGTCGTTTGCTCGTCGTAAGCAAGTTTTGCGGGAACATCGACTTTTTTGAACTAATTACACAAATGACTCATTAAATTAGGCAATTAGTGTTCAGTAGTTCAGCATAACGCAGCAAAACAGTACTTCGGCTATGAGACCCGCTGTATGGGGGACAATGTTTGAATTTTGGCCACCGGGGTCTCTTTTTTGTTCGCCTAAATCTCAATACACGAGTAGATTTTTCGTTCCGTCCCCTTAAAATTGGCCCACCTCGACGTTGCAGCATTGTCGAAAACACCAACGCTCAAAAAGCGCACAATGCGACGGAGTGCTGTGATGTCTTTTTTTCTGTACGATCGTCTACGACCATGTACCACGACACTATTTCTGCATCCAGATAAAGCTTGATCTGCTAATTGGTTAAGACTTCATATAGTAAGCCGTATGATTACATTATCCTGTGTCATTACTGAGTGAGAAAAAGAAACTTTGTGTACACTGACTATTGGCGCGCAGTCATTCTGCGGATAGATGAGGAACTATATGGGGCAACGAATTAGGATGCGCAGTTAAGAGGCCCGCATAAGTTGGCGTACAGGCTGCTGCTTCGACGAATGCAGCAAGTATAAATAAAGAGACAAGAAAGTGAGATAACAAACCTATCCCGTCAGTTGCTACTTCGAACACGGTAGGCAGGCCTTCTTGTCGTCCGCTTTCTCTCGTAGCAAACGCGTTGACCGTGCAGCTGAAATTCGCCAGCTGCTCCTTCAAGTACAAGACAAAGCTCAGGTTTCCGGGGTGAAGGTATTCAGCAGTCGTAGACTGGCCGCTGGCATGACTTTTACAAGCCATCGTGTAGCCGTCAACCTCATCAGCTTCGGAAGGCTCATCCCAGCTCGCAGAGATCACCGTTACATTAGTGACCTTGTAGTTCAGGTTTCGCACGGGACCTATATCTGAGGACAAATCAAAAGACCCATCTTCAGCAACCAAACTTTTAAATGAACTTGTGACGACCTGCCAAACACATTTTTTGAGTTCTTTGACATTGTTTTGAGTGGCTGCGATGTACAATAAAATGCTTGAGTGAATACCACCCCCAAGACAATTCACCCGGACTTGACAGCCACGACTGGACCACCGCCCTGGACAGCTCCAATACCATGTGCGCCTTCACGTGATCTACATTCACCTCATTCGACTGACCGACAACCGTCCGACCAACCGAATGTTTACAGAAAGAATGCAGGAGATCCTGTTTTCGCATTAATGCTATTATGAAATGGTAAGGGACGGCTGTCACTTAGCGCATGTCCAAGTAACTTATACAGGAGGTCGCGTTCCGTGTTCTCTGCGACACTCTTCACTTTAAAACTCTGTACAGCATCAGATTCATTTCAAATGGAGAGTGTTTGCGTTGAAAATTGTGAGCTTGATTACGTCAAAAACAACCTTAATCTGCAAAACATTATCTTAGTATGTCTTAATATTTTTCTTCAGTATGCTCAACATCCATGCTCTACATGTCAAACTTCAAACCGCAGTTCTTTGCTGAAAGTGGCTTTAGCTTCCGAAGTTAATGAGCCGTGTCTGTAGAGAGAGAGAAAGAAAGAATTTGTTAGAGACCGTTTTTTCATGGGCGCCGCCATATTGCGGCGCAGCGGCGCCATCTGTGGGCAGTCGGCATGCTGGCTTGGGCAAGCACTCCGTTTTGCATGGCAGGTATGGCGGTGGTTTCTGGCGTTTGTTTTCGCGTGCGTGTGGTCTCTTTAGTACTACATGACGTCTTCTACATGGAAAACGCTCCTGTGAGACGTACTGAAGTGGTTCAAGTCGGTATGGCTGGACTTTCTGCTGGCGTTGAGGCGGACGGAGCACGTAGCGTGATGTGTGCGCGCATGTTTGACCCTGCAATGAGTCTCGGAGTTCACTGTGTACTTCTGAAAGTTCCGTTCACTAATGTAACATTATTGCAGTGTTATCCTCTTGTTCTAACCTGCGGTTTAGGTGCCATGAAACATACGCGACGATCGTAAGTGTGAGTACCGTTCTGCTGCGATAGGAGTTGTGCTGTTATGCTTTGACAAGCGTTCAAACTGTTAGCTGTAGATTACATTGTGTTACTACTTGGTCCGGTGGATGAGGTTTCCACCCATAGATAATATAGTTTTTGTTAGTAATCGCAGCATGTTTTACAGTTTTAATTAAGATGGTCCAGCAAAGCGACGATTTACGTACTGCGCGAGCATCCTAAGCAGCGGTAGGTGCTGGATTACAGATTTCGTTGTTATATATAGCGCATGGTTCAAGCATACGGCATCAACGTTTATAGATCTACAAACGCTGTGCGGCGTGACTATGCGAGGTCGCATTTCTGTGTTAGCCCGTTTCTCTTTCCGTTTGCACAAAGAGGATAATATCCGTATTTTTTTTCGGCTATGTTCGTTCCGTTCTCTACGACGCACTCACACGTATTACAGAAATTTTCTCCTCGCAAGTAGCCATCGCACTCTTTTTATGCAATCAGTCTCGAATATTATGGCTTTACAGGATAAAAAGGCAATGCCGAAGCAAATACCCTATATATGTATCACGCTGGTTTACCAACCGCAGTGATCGCTGTGCTCAGCAGCGCCATCGTTCTCATGCAGGAGGATAGCGTAGAGATATAGTGATTTCAAGCCTGCTAGACTCGAAATGCGTGAAAACAATGTCGGTATATCACAAATACTAAAGGCGCCTGCCGCGTAGATGTTTCGTCGTTGCCTTGCGTTGGCAATACACGAACATGCGCTCTTATGTTTCAGTCTCTACGCCAGACGACCAGATTGTCTGCAGATTTACCATTTCATGCTGGCAATACAGACACGCTGGTTCTCTTCGTTGAATTAAAACCGACATACGTAAAATACTTCACAACAGATACACGCAGCACTGCTGATAATGCGCGTCGCGTGTTTGCGCCCCCAAGAGATATTTCCGCGTACTGTAGTTACTAATGCACCGAAAGGCTTCCTTGACGACCTTATATGAATGGAAATTGCATAAATTTTGCAAAGTACGTTGTAAAATATCTCGAAATTGTTCCGCAGAACGCGACAGCAATACTTTCAAGCAGCAGCGCGCAAGATCGCAAAAGCCAGAAAGGAGGAAAGAGTCCCCGCGCACCATTTCCTCCTCCCCCGATCAAAAGATCTATAGTAAAGACAGTAAAGCCGTTTTCGGTTAGCATCCACAGTTATGAGACTTTTTTTCATTGATCAAGATTCAGTGAAATTCCATCCGAAAATTTTCACATCGACCACTAAAAGGCCCCTGCCAGTATGTGGGCACCGAATCAATCGCATTGTCCGGCGACGCAAGCGGGAGAGATGATTGCTGATTATTCTACTTTTAAAATATTGATTTCATGGTCATGGATAGCATTTAGCAGAGCGAGACGAAGTTCCGTCAGGCGATCTCGTCTTTTGGGCACTCATTTGTCGATGTGGAAAAAAGTGTAGCGCTAATTAAAAACGGATCCCACGCCAGTTCACTTGCATGTGTCTCGGGCGAAGCTGTAGAACGCACCCGCAGTAAGAGAATTATGCGCTGATGTCGGTGGCTGCCCACAATTATAGGGCGTATTCTTAATTGGAGCTAGCTTCTGGATTCACGTGCGTAATTGGCTTTTCGGATGCAGCAAATTCTGCAGTTTGTAGTCGAGGGAACGTGTGTGTGTTCTGAGCCACAGCGCCGCTCGGTATATCGGAGCAATTACCCTTCAGCGAGTTCGCCTCAAAAGCAAAAGTTTTTGAACCGAACCCTTCGGTGACCAGACTAACTGGTGAGCTACTCATGCCGAGTAGCTCCCATACAGTAGAACCCTCATAGCGAATCGGCTTTTATGTAGACCCGTCATTACTATACCTACAAATGTCCGATGGCCGGCAATCTTCTCTTCGGAATTACGCAGTGATGCAAGAGGGAATACCTAAATATCTTTAGTGCAACGAGAATACGTATTCAAGCGCATAAAGCCCTTCAAAGTAAAGCTTTCTATAAAAGAATAGAAAGTCAAGCTATAATTCATATTGATTCATTTTCGAACAGCTCTTTAAGTTCCAAAATGAGATGGATGACAAAGAAGCACACACGGACAGCGTCGTTTCTCAATCGAATGTTTATCAGACAAGGCGCGAACGCAAGAAAATACGTATGTGCAGTGCACGTGCAATTACGTTGGCCTTAGCGTTGGCCTCATTGCCGTACTTTTTTTTTTTGCACTGAAAAAGCTGTTTGAATATGAAGTGTTCTATGTTTTTTGTTTTGTGCGTCTGCTTGGTGGGCTTCTTGCGGTGTAAGGTGGCCAACCTTGAAGATAATACAACAATAAACTGGGCTGATTCCGGGGAGAGGTGTGACAGATAGGCGTGCTTCATGGGGGTCACCTGGTGGGGGGTTCCGCGTTTGTCATTTACGGGCAGAGATGAAATCGCTATGCTGTAAAGCGTCTTCGATGGGCCTTGGATCTGCAGAACTTTTTTGCTTTGGTCTAAAATATAATGGTGGTATTTAATCACATGTGTCCGTGGTGCATGTACTAAACCGAAGATCACGTCAATTCGTGCTATTGTAAGCTCACGCAACAATCGTTGCACCTGTGCCACCCATATTGGCTTCCGCAATCATCAATGAAAGTAAATCAAGGGTATTGAAAAGTAAGGCTTATGCATCTGAGTTTGCTAAACGTACATTCGCTGCAAACATTTATTGTTTCTTTTACATGCCGTGGCAAAGTAGACCCACATTTCCCAAGTCTAATCACTGTATCAACGAAGATATGCCATATCATACAATATCTTGAAAGAACCCTTCCATGACGATCTTCGTAAAGATGGAGCCATTAGAGAAGCTGCATCACTTTTCCTCTTCGGCGTCAGCCTTTATGAGTGCATGTATGTTGGCCATTCGCTAAAAAGAACAAAATTCTTACCGAGCCTTACGGAATTGTCTCACGCACTATTTCGTCATACATTGTTATATTTCATTCATAATGATTCACTGATTAAAGGCATGGGTTGGGGCAAGCTCGAACAGTATTATTAGCATGCAGGCGCTGAAAATGTTTCCGCTAAACAAAACAGAAAGTCGAACAAGAACGGGTAAGTAGTAAACAGAACTAAGGTTCTTGTTTTACCTCTTCATGATCATGCTCCTGCAGCGCGTCTTGTATTTCATGCACTGTAAGTATTTATTGAGCTGTAAATAATTGTATTTCTCATTCGATTCGTGCCCGAGTTGGAGAAAAATGGCCAGGCTTAGCTTGGTTAAGCCAAGAATGCGTTGCATATTGCGCGAGTTGGGGCCCAGCTTTTCCTCCGGCTGTCGTGACGTCACGTCACGTGGTTGCGCTAAAGGTCAATGGTGGCTGCCCGGGCGCGCACAAGGGCTGAACTGAGTGATTGCAATATGCAACGCATAAAAATAGAAGCAACTTAATAACAAACATAGCAAACTCCAAAGATATTAGACCCACATATGAGACGCGCAGCAATGAACAATGGCTCATACCCTCAATGGTGACTGCGCGACCGCGCCCAAGGGCATAACCGAGTGATTGCAATATGCAACGCATAAAAAATAGCAAGAAATTTCTTAACTCACCCGAAGAAAATGTTGTCACGTCCTGTTCAAACACAGGACCGGTACAAGTCATCCCGTAGCGAGTCACTTGGGCGGTCGTGTCAACTTCGTACAGCGTGCTGGCGTTCAGTCCACTGATTGTGTAAACATGCGCCAAGCCGTCGACCAAGTTCTCATTGCAACGTTTTTTCAGACCTTCGAATGGGCAGACGGAGATACGCAATTTGTACTTCCATTCCGCCGTCCAAGAGATTCTGAGCGTGCTGGCAGTCGCCGCACTCACAGTGACCGAGTCCATCAAGGGAACTGAAATGTGAAAGTTTACAGTATTAATTACTGCCAGCGCCATAGCGCGCCCCTACTGCAGATGACCGAACGTTGCTGCAGCCTGCATAATCTGGGAGCTGGTTTCTTAATTACGTTCTTGTGCGTGGACAGCTACGAGTTAATTGATTACCCCGCCATTTGCAGATCACTAGTAGACGTAGTGACATCAAAGGCGCGCTTTGCTTGGGTTGCTGCGGTAAAAAACAGTGCACATGAAGCTTTTTTTCCTTTCCGTCGAGTTACACAGCAATTCGCAACGTTACTTTAAAACTTCTTGTCATCCGTGCTTCTATTTTGTCAGTGAAGGAAGTGCTGGAAAACTGCCGCACTGCGGCGCTAGGTGGGGACGTTAGCGAGTCATTCTGATCATTATGCGAGCCAGCCAATGAAATCCGGCGTGGTCTCTACTCACTATCGCAATAACATGGTACAAAAAAATAACAATATAGGGACTTCTGCAGCTTTGCTTGATTATATCCACTGTAAACACTGCTTGTTGTAAAATTTAAATTATTGACACCTTATGTTATTGCGCTGCCTCCACTCAACTATGATAGAAGCATATTCAAATAATGGTGATTAGAAACTAGAAAAAAGCAATAATAAACCTATAATAATATAGAAACCTATAATAATTAGAATTTTAGCACGTTATCGCGCCGTTCAGCACAGTTTATGAAACTGTGGTGCTTATACCTTTGCCAAAACTAAACAATGACCCTCAAACAGCGATGCTGCTGTAGAGCGGCGTCTATATCTTTTAGGTGTATTTTTCGCGTTTATCATTGATGCCTTGCAATCCCAATGAATAAGTTTCCATAAGCGCTAAGAAAAACTTCAAAAACGTGATGTTACTTGGTGGCAACTCTTAAACACTCAAATTCTTTGCTACGTTTCAGCAACAATTGTTCCTTTCACGAATGAACTGATGAACTTGGTCGATGAACAACGCAAGACTGAGGGAAGTAATAAAAGCTAAGGAAAATATATCTTTTTCCATACATGGTGACTACTGGCCTGTTGAAATCGTTCTATTCGCGCGTCTTCATAACCCTTATTCACCCGCCTTCAGGATGTTTATCGACTCCGGACGCTTAAAACACGTACAGGTATCTACATTCCGAAAGAGGAATTCATTGAAGTTTAGACGCACGCTTCTGTCACACCGTTGCGGAGAAATAGTGTAGGAATTGGACACGTACCATAAGGGAACGTTGTGACGTTGACAGCGACACGGGTGCTGTTGACAGCTTGAGTGGACACCCCACGTGACGCCCATATTGAAAGTTCATACGTGTTCTCTGTCGACCCCACGTGGAACGTAAACGCTCTGGTGTCCTTGCCGACATTTGCTGTCTGGCAGGTTGTGATGCCTGGCATGCACATTTCAAGCCAGAACGACGTCGCAGATTCATCAGAGTACGACCACGTGACGTCCACGTGACTGTCGCAAGTTGGCGATGCACGTACATTTGTTGGCGCTGCTGGAGTGTCATCTCTTTGGCGGTTGGCGTTTTCATTACCTGCAAACAATAGGATGATGCTGTGACTGACGACTTGTGCACTTTATTTGTGTTGTTGCCTGCAATGTCCACGAGGACTCCGGGTCATAAGAAAAAAAAGCGATTGTGCGAATGAAACTAGGTTATTATGCTTTTTGTTTGTGCTTCAAGACAAAAAAGCAGAAAGCATGATGATTCTCGTCTTTACTTTAAGAAGTGGCATTTCCGTAGCCAACAGCGCATAAGTTTCTCGAATGTTCAAGTTATCTGCTTGACGTAACGCTGAAGGATGGCATACGAAAACAAACCGGCTATCTTGCTCGACAAGAACTCCCTGTTGAAATTCCTAAACGTATTTTTTTAAGTTAATCATAAATGGGGCAAATATAATCGCGCTGAAGATTGCAAAGGTTTGCGTCGCTTTAGCTTTAATCTAAGACGACGCTTCTGACGACTCACACGCAAGGTCGAAGATAAGCGAGAACTTCAACGAGGCGGCCACTCTTGCGCGCATATTCCTGCTTTCTGGTGCACTGTGAAGCCTAATCTAATAAGGCTTGTCAGAAATAGTTTGCTGTCGGGTTAGTTAACGTAATGCTGCAACTAATAAAACAGGTCTCTGCAGAGACACTGAGCACAATATTACATCTTCCATTTCGCTCAGACCTCTTCCATGCGCAAAGTTAATTATCTCTGCATACGTACTGAGTTTAAGACCTTGACTTCAGTGGCTTGCTGCTTTAGGACCAATTCTAATCTAGCGCTGAAGTGCTTAGTTTTGACGCCCCTAGGTGAAGGTTATCGCTTAAGTTTTCAAAACGCTTTGATATTTTTCAGGCGCACCTAATTATTGTATGAGCGGAACAAAGCGGTAAAAAATTATAAATATAAGTAAACGTTTCTTGCAAGGTGGTGCAGCATTAGGTTTTGTAAATGATTTCTCCTGCTGTTTTGTTGCACAACACTGAAAAACGAGTAGGGAAATAGTCGCGTTTTCTGCTATAGAATGACTTGGCGAGGACTGCGACTGGGTGTAATTCGGCGCTTCCTTCATTATTTTGCGCAATGAAATTTTCTTACAGTGTATCTTCAAGATTTTGAGAAATTGTAAGCATGGAACAGGACGTAACATTAAATAATAGCGCATCATGAAACCTATTTTCCTTTTATGGTACGATATCCTTTGCTGAGGGCAGCCACTGGATATTTGTGTGCACTTCAGTGACTATCGTCAACAAAACTTCAAGAAATTGTGCTACCAGAAAAAAGAACCGTAATTAGTTTAATTATTCAGAGTTAGCCACTTGAAGGAACAGAATGAGCAATAATTTACTTATTAATGCTAATTACTTAGATTAACAATAGCGAAGTTGATTACCCCGACAGCCTGCAAACTTCGGACAACTCACCTTTCGCTTTAGGGCCAGCTGGAGAATAAAAGACAATAGTCCCACCTTCCTGTGAGTAGTCGATTAAAAACAACAAATTACAGACCGAAAAAGTATACTGGGCAATAAAAAAGCTTGTATCACTTCTCACCTTACTGTAAGACTCCGCGCATGTAATTTTTCGCTCGTTGTCAAAAAATGTCAGGGCGGCGAGCAGTAGAACCACTGAATGCGTGAGCATGTTTGAGCCGCATCTCACTTCCGCAGCAAACTGAAGTGGAAGACCAAACCCAGGGCACATTTATAAATTTGGCATTCAGTATGGAAAGGGTATATACATGTGCGCACACTCTTTTATTAGAAGTGACACCCTGTTTAGTGTCCTTCTGATACGGCCAAGGTAAGTACACATATAAGCATGACAGCTAGCGTAATTGTTGTGACCCAACGTCTACCCTGTGCCAAAACAATGGAAATGCGTATCGTCCAATGGCAGATATTGTCCTCGGATGCGGGCTTTCAGAGCGCTAATCAGTGTTGAAAAAAGATATGGCTTCTCAATTATTAGCTTCCATGGGAGCAGCTGTTTTGCGTGTAGAGTGAATCATGCGTCTAATTCGCACACATTCGCCATGCATCCCACGGCGACCTCATAGGACGTGTGTTCACTGGAACGTACATGTATTGTAAGGGCACGCATTTGCATTTGAACTCGGGAGTTGCAGCGCAGCAACTCCAGGCAACGCGAGGTACCTCTACACGAGGCCTGCTAAAAGTTTAGGTTTCATCGGGATCGTACTTGTGTTGTTACATATGGTAATGAGAAGTCTTTTTAGTAAGTTATGTGGCTATACTGTAGTAATTACTAATGAAGTTACGTTATTTTATTCGTTATTTTCGCGATTATGCTTTTTTTCTGGCTAGCTTTTGCTTATTTCACCACTCTAATCTTGAAGTTCAACGCGCTTCTCTGCTGCCTTTGGCGCAGATAATGCAGGCTGCTCGAAGTACCCGTTTAGTTATCGAAGGAGCCAAGAAAACAATAAATTATGCAGATCCAGCGCACGTCATGGAATCTAGGTGAAGTGAAGCTTTTTACAAGCGTTTAATGAAACGGTATTTAATGTCATCCTCATTTAATTCCTGTGTCTTTGGCGTAAAGGAAACTGACACGCACATTTCCGCTCGCGCTGCGCTATGCGACAAATGTAATATTGGCTTCGGTTTCCTATGTTTACCTTATCTAATTTAAATTTTGTACCACCCCCTCTTGGCCAACTGCCCATTGTTGGTATCTGCTATAATATGAAAGTTATCTGAAAATTATCTGAAAGTAAGCTTAGCAGGGCTCAGTGAGGAATTATAAGCCATTGTGTGGAATATTATTCTTCTTGGTGAGGTTAAAAGAACAAATGAGGCTTATACGGTACTAACGGGCCCGCTTCTTGGTACAGGGGTCTTGCAGATACCAAGGAATATGGGGTAGGATGTCTAATCGATAATGACGTACCGGGAAACATTGATGAATAGAACATCGAGTAACATGAAGAGAACATTGATGAAGCTGAATAGGAAGTATAGAATAAAGATAGTACAAGCCTGTGCTCCGACTTCTAGTCACGATGATGAATAGAAGAGCTTTATGAAGATGTTGAATCAGCGATCAGAAAGGTGCAAGCTCAGTATACTGCAGTGATGGACGACTTCAGTGCAAAATAAAGCGAAATGCAGGCTGGGGAGCAAGCAAATGGTAACTACGGCATCGAATCTAGCCACACTAGAAGAGAGATGTTGGTAGAATTCGCAGAAACAAATACGCTCCGAATAATGAGAACCTTCTTCAGGAAGCGCTGTTATAGAAAGTGGAGCTGTAAAACCTCTAATGGAGAAACAACAAATACAATCCATTTCATACCTTCAGCTGGTGCGAGCAGAGTGCAGGATGTAGAAGAGTTAGATGGGATAAAATAAAGTGACTTTAGGTTAGTGGGATCTAAGATATCTCCCAATTTTGAAACAGAAAGAACAAGATTATTCAAGAAGAAGCGGCCCAACCTCGACGCAGTAAGGGTAAAGGAACACGAATTCAGACTGGTGCTCGCAAACAAATATACAGCTTTAGAACAGGAAGATGATAACATATAGGTAACCAGTGAAACCCTATCTAGATTGATTTCGGAAGTAGCAACTGAAGTCGTAGAAACCGCACCAAGGCGAAAAACTGGTAAGCTCTGCCAAGTAACAAGGGACCAAACAAAGAAACGACAGAGCATGAAACTGTCCAACCCAAAATATCAGATGCAATTCGCTGAACTATCAAGACTGAGCAACTAGAAGAAAGTAAGAGATATTCGCAATGATAACGTGGGAATTATTGAGGAAGCGGGGAAGAATGACCGCAGTATTAAATTAGTGAGAAGAAAACTTCGCATGAGATGACAAAGAAAGATGCATGCACTGAAAGATAAGCAGGGTAATGTCATCAGTGATTTCGATGATATATTAAATCTAGCCGAAGAATTCTATGCTGACCTGTACCTGTACCTGACCTGGACCTGTAGCCAGAGAGTCCACGCTAACAAAATTGGAAGTAGTATAATAAGTAGAATACAGAGGCTCCTTCTGTAACTAAGCTAGAAGAGCCATGCAAGACATGAGATGGGGAAAAGTGGCAGCAGAAAATGAAATAACAGTTGATTTAGATAAAGTTAGAGAATGTATGCTTTAAAAGCTTGTGACCCTTTATATGCAATGCCTCAAGACTTCAATTGCACCAGAGAGCTGAAAGAAGGCCACATTATACCAATGCATCAGAAGAGACACGTAAAGAGCTGAAGAATTATAGGCCCATTAGCTTGCTTTCAGTATTGTCTAAAACATGCGCCAAGGTAATCTCTAATAGAATCAGGGTAACGCTTGACTTAAATCAACCAATATAGCAGGGTGGCTTCAGGAAGGGATCTTGTGCAATGAATCACATCCATGCCATCTATCAGGTAATTGAAAAATCTGCGGAGTACAATCAACCTCTATATATGGCTTTCATAGATTATGAAAAGGCATTTCATCCACTTGAGATAATAGAAGTCATAGAGGAAGTGCGTAATAAAGGAGTACGGGAGGCATGCGTGAATATCTTCGGAAATATGTGCAACGATTCCAGAAGAAAATAGAAAGTAGAAATTCTCCACAAGAAAAGTAGAAAGTTACCTATCAAGGAAGGGGTAAGGCTAGGAGACACAATCTCCACAATGCCATCCACTGCGTCCTTAGAAGTATTCAAGCAATTAGAGTACGAAGGCATAGCAGACAGGATCAACGGCGTATATCGCAGCAATTGTCTGTTTGAAAACTTCGGTTTGTTCAGCAGCACTGGAGATGAAGTACAACAAATGATTGAGGATGTTAACCATAAAAGCGTAGTATTCGGGTTGAACATTAAAATGCAGAAGACAAAAATAACGTTCAATAGCCTGGCAAGGGAACAAGAATTCGGCATCGCCAGTGAGCCTCTAGAGTCTATACAAATGAATTTTTATCTAGGTCAATTTCCCAAAGGGAACAGTAATTGGTTAACCTCTCTTCCTTTCCTCTCTCTCTTTCTTTCTCTCTCTGATCATGAGAAGGAAACTTGCGCAAGAATAAAAATTGGTTGGAGTACATACGGCAAGCATTAGGAAAACCTGACTGCGAGCTTGCCAATGGCATTGAAAAGTGTGAAGTCACTGTATTCCACCGGGGCTGACATTAGGGACAGAAACTTCGAGGTTAGTAAAGAAGCTCGCAAACAAGTTAACTGACGCTGTTTGGTCAACATTCGCCCTTTCGTCATAAAACTCCATACCTCATCATCATCATTACTATCCTCATCAATAACAACAACAAGTAAAGAACCACGCAAAGAGTGATGGAATGATAAATGTTAGCCGTAACGGTAAGCGACAGTAAGAGAGTGGTGTGGATTAAGAGCACAAACGGCGATACTCGGTATTCTAGTTAACATTAAAAAAATGGAGTTGTGCAGTCCATGTAATCTGTAGAGCAGATAACCGGTGGAACATTGTAGTTACAGAATGGGTGTTAAGGGAAACGAAGCGCAGTCGAGGATGGTAGAAAACTAGGTGGGGTGATGAAATTACGAAATATGCAGGCGCAAGTTGGAATCAGCCAGCGCCAAGACAGCCATAATTGTAGATAGCAGGGAGAGGCCTTCGTGCTCTAATCGACACCAAAATAGGAAATGACGACGCTGAAAATTATACTCATCATCAATACGCGGCGATCGTTCGAGAGAGTTAGTTTTCGATGGCCCGATAGGTAACGCTGGTTTCTTGGGCCATCCCCCGTTGTTGGTATGTGGCTTTGTACCACCTACTTCGAACTTTGATATGTGCCTTTGTATAGAAATCATCATCAGCATCTTTATTGTAAACACGCAAACCCGGTTCATGGCCTATGCTCTATTGTGGTGGTGATGAGGACGATGATCCTAAACCTCTGTCATGGCTGCCACCCAGTAAGGGCCAAGAATGGGGCCGCAGGAGGTATCTGAATGTGCCACAGTATGGAAATGATCATCACACTCAACATGTGGCGAACTTCTGAGAGAGCTAGCTGGTCTTGGCATGAGAGAAGTGTGTTTGTACCCATTGTTTATCAAGCGTATCTTTCTGCCTCCTTTTTGCGGGATTCCTTACGATAATACTTATAATATGAAGTCTTTGTTTTGTGCTTGCTGATTCGGCTATGGCTGTTTTGGTGAATGCGTAAATAACTTAAGCACGTATGACTTCACGTATGTTTGTATTAAACACCATGAAAACAGGAACGTTTGTTGCCTAACTGTTACAGCATTGGTCTGTTGCCTTAGCGAGCATAGGTTCGAGCCCCGTCGCCGGACGTGCTTTTTTTAAAACGGTGACCTTGAATCTACTCTGCGAGAACCCGAGCAGTGACTGACTATCCCAAAGCAAGCCCAAAATATGGCAAGCAAACAAATCTCCGCATTAAAACTATGAGTGCGCGGCCGCGTCGCTGGGTGATTGTGTTCGCACGCATTACAATGAAGCTCTTTTTTTTTTATCACAGCCGTCCTGACCTCGCTTTGGCGCATGGTGCTGTGATATTACGCAGTAGGGTGCTAGCTTGAAGTGAGTGTTGTGACATGTACTGGGTAAACAAAATGCCTACGAGCCGCCTCACACGCGAGCGCTGAAGCCATTGTTCTTCAAGCTATCAACGCAGTACCAACGAGTCAGTGTTACGGAGAACTGACCCCTCTTGGGTCGAAGCTTTTTTATCAACCTCGTCTGTATTTTGATGACTGGCTGCTGCTGCTACTCTCTTAACGAATGGACCCGCATCTCACGTGACGTAGCACATACGTGCCTGCCAGTTTTACTAGGTCATTGGGGAAACAATGAAAAAGGAACGATATGATAGTTTCCCCTGCCTTAAGCTTCGTAGTTAAATTTGTATCACCTATGTTGACCATTCATCCCTAGACAAACATCAGCTTCGTTCTCCGGTGAGACACTGGTGCGAACATTTGCTTGAACTGCTGTTTGCATTTCGGTTTAAATTGTGAACGGTGTATCTCGTAAATGTGAACGCTGCGTGACAGTAAGGTTGCGGCCGGTGCGGTAAATAAAAATAAAGCTTGAATAAGACGTACACGTTGCGTAGGTGACAAGAGAGAAAATTATGCGCATCGCATTTAATTATGCAGCATTGAGGTGCTCGCTTCCAGAACCCAGATTTTAACAGCTTCGTTGGGTCTGCTTAGTATTTATGAATATCCGCATGCCATCTGTAAACTGCAGGGCCTACGTTATAGAGCTTCATATGCTTTACGAACGTTACGATCGAAGTGCTGCTATGTGATTTCCCCAGATTTTTCACTGCAACCATTGACAATTTTGATCTGTACCCTTGAGTATCACTTCCATTTTTTTTAGGAGTCACATTGAGAAAGACATTAGAGTCCAGAACCGCCACTGCGTACTTATGAAACTGAACCTAGTAGCACGGCTTAAAAGGGAGTCACAAATTCTTTTTCGTGCAGACAGCGACACTCATGACGTTTGATATTCTAAATCCCTTAATATAGCACAATAATTTCGCGTTCAACATTGATGGAATGCTTTGTATTCGAAGTTCATAAAAGCCTACAACTTCAATGGGCTCGAGCAGTCTTTGATCCTTTACTATTCATATATTGGAAAACTGGTATAATCTAAAGAAATAGAGAGTCCGGGAACGCAACTTTGTATACACTGTTCTCCAAACTGCAACGCACAAAGCATTCTCTATGCAGCATTCTCGAAATGCATTCAAGAAAGCATTCTCCATGCGAAGCGAGAAATCGATTGACTGAAGATAGATCGGCATATTATAACTGTATCATTTTGAAGCACATTTTGTAATACAAATTCCAACAACTTCTGACACTTTGACTGCACCGCCTCAAGCACCGACACCTGAACGTAAAAAAAAAAACGTGCCTCTGCTGGTGGGTTTCTTGAACATTGATTTATGCCTATTTTTGTGACCTATCATTCACGCAGCTGTCATCTTCTGCAACTTCATTCTATTTTAGCCCAGCCGTTTTCCAAGGTGATAAGTTCTAATAAAAAATTCTGAAGAATCCAACCGGCGATAACTATTGACGATCATACGGTTCGTATTCTCGAACATGCATTTATTTAGAATTCTGTGCACTACATTATCAGATTCCCATTGTTTCAGCTGTAAGCTACATGCACTGTCTCCTGCATAGGCCGGTTTTTTGTCTCATATTCATACGCTGAGGCCACCCATGAGAATGGAGGCACGATGAAAATTCTCAGATGATGACGTAGTGACAACGATGCAATGATGAAGAAGGAATGACGTCGATCGATTGACTAAGGTGGTGTGACGGCAACGACATGATGAGAACTCCATCACGACGAGTGTATCATGAAAATGGCTTAGTGACGACTCCATCAGGATCCCTGTCTGAAGACGACAGAGTCAGGGCGATGATATGACAATAACCGAACGAGGAAGCTGGAATGACGACGATGTAACGATCATGGTAGCAGGACAACATGGTATGACAACGAACAGAAGACGATGACTGTCTGAGGAGGAGGCAATGTGGAGGTAATGAAAACGGTGGCATAATAACAGTTGAATCATGACAGCGTGATTACTGTAGATTGATGACGAAGAAATGAAGTCAACAGAATGACAACGACGGCATCACCTCCACAGGATGCCTTTCAAGTGATTACAATGGTAAGACGGCAGCTTGATGGCGATGGCATACTGACAATGGAACAGCTACGACGGCGTGACCACGATGGCATAACGAGAATCGTATGAGCAAGTTAAATGACGAATTAACGACCACGATGGTGTCACAACGGTACGGCAACGAATGCGCGACGACGACTATATGTCATAAACACGCAATGACGAAGATATTGAAACGGCGTGAAGATAATAAGATGAGGACGATGGCCTGACGGCGAATATATGGCTGCGATGTCGTGACGACGACGACATCACCAGAATCAGATGGCGAAAGAGGAGTGACGGTGATAGAAGGATCATGGCGGCATCGCGACAGTGGTGTGACAACAAATGCACGACGACTGCGTTTCAATGACTGTTTGATGACGACGGTATGACGAAGCTAGAATGACGACGATGCAACCACTACGATGTCATCAAGACCATGAGCAAATGCTCAATGGATCAAGCTAGTCGACAACATCGGGTACTGGGTCGATAGGACAGACGTAACAACAACTGCACGACGAGACTCGACCGGCGATACTCGAATGGCGACAATGCAATGACCCTGAAGACAAGATCGAACCTAGTGGTCCGAGCTAGTAAACAACTTGGGGCACCGGGTCGGCATAAGAGGCGCAAGGACAACGATATGGCCAGAGTCCGATAACGACGTTGGAATGAGGATGCTGACACGACAGCAGCGATTTCAAGGTCACGTGGACAAGCCTGGTGGCCTCAGATAGCAGACAACTTTGGTCACTGGTTTGTCGTGGGAGGATAGATAGATAGATAGATAGATAGATAGATAGATAGATAGATAGATAGATAGATAGATAGATAGATAGATAGATAGATAGATAGATAGATAGATAGATAGATAGATAGATAGATAGATAGATAGATAGATAGATAGATAGATAGATAGATAGATAGATAGATAGATAGATAGATAGATAGATAGATAGATAGATAGATAGATAGATAGATAGATAGATAGATAGATAGATAGATAGATAGATAGATAGATAGATATATAGATTAGAAAGATAGATAGATAGTAGGCCCAATGTGGCCACAGTAGCTCAGAATGCTAATCGCTATACCATGACATTTCGAGAAGCATTACTTAAACGGCTTTAAATCAGGACATCGCAAATGATCCGGTATAACGGATCATTTGCGATGGTTAGCTGGTTTGAGATGGTTTGCCTGGTTAGCTCAGATGGTAGAGCGGCTGTCCTGGAAAGGCGGTGGTCCTGGGTTCGAGTCCCGGACCAGAACGAATTTTTCTTCAACTTTGAGGCTTTTCTTTCGAGGAACCCGTATGGGTTTCCTTTCTAGCAATAGCTACGAACGGGTGGATGTCTCATTTTCCCTTTATTCGTGATCCGGTATACGTCATTATTTTCACTTTCACTCATGTACTAGTTCTCCTGCTACGGCACACTGTAAAACATCTCCGACAGTTTCTTCTCATTAAATCCACATGCGCAACCCCGGAGAAAAACAGTGCACCACACCATCTAGAATAAACGTTTCGTTAAGATTGAGCAATTCACGGACTGTCTAGCGATATTACCATATCCAAGTCCAGGAGTGCCCGCTGCACTACGCCATTTGTTATTAACGTCATGAGTGGGAAACGTAAAACAGACACGCTTAAAGTTAAAAAGCTCTATGTGCCCACAAATCCGCTTGGACATCTGCACCCTTGTAGCCCCACCTAATTTCATTACAAATCATTATGTCCCAGCGCATTTTCTATAACGAGGCAGTGTCTTGGCCTGCAGAACCATAAAAGCTGCGATAAATTTCTCAAGGTATTTCTCCAAACAACCCCAAAATAAATAAAAATGGCGGGAACATTTATTCAGGGTGTAATAAAATTTCGGACTGACGCCTGCAAGGTTACTATACGGAGAGATCCCAAGAAAGATAAATTATGCACCTTCGACGCGCTATAGTCGGAACATGTCTGAAGCGAAGCTTTATTCAAACGGTTAATTAAACGCCGTAAAACTACATGTCATGAGTACAATGTTTATTTGGCGCTTTGCAACGTTCATATTAATGCAAACTTTATGTAAATCCACTACACAATTCACAAGCTATGCAAATATGCGAGCGCCAGTGCAAGCGGAGTTGGAGTGTGATACGTCGACACAGCTAAGATGTTGCTAGGACGAAGGTCAGAGTTGCGAAGGAAAAAGTGGGAATGAGACTTGATGACCACGGATGTATGACACCTGTTTGTGTAGATCTGATGATGTTGGGTCACTTGTGCTAGTGACTGCACAGTACAACAATACGCTGTGGGCTGATACTACAAGTACAGGCAGGAAATGCTTAGTCGAAGCTGTAGAAATATTCTGCTTTTGATGAGACCATGGGGTCTGGATAACGGTTGACGCGGCCTCTACGTCAAGAAAAGAAAAAGTCAGGGAATAAATTTTTCAGTCAATGCCAGAACAGTTCTTCTCAAAATGACTTACCAGTGAGAACAGCCACTTACCTTGTGTATGTATGGACCTATGGCACATGGTGCTTACTTCCGACAAATGCAAAGCTTTCTTTCCTTAACTAATCTGGCAATGCAACGTGAGCACTGATTGCGGATAATGAAGGCAACACAACAGACCATATCTCTCAGTGAACTTTGAACCGTCTAAGGTGGACTGGTGGGCGTTTACTTTGCTACATAGGTTACTTAAAAACCAAGCTTGAAACTCCTTTTCAGGGCCTTTAGGTGCAGTATGACGGATATTTGTTCAGTGATAATTCACCACTCTTCAAAGCATTCAAACAATAGTAGGGTAAAGATTCGTACAGTGGCGAGGTCTGAAACCAGCCATGTTTCGACTGATTTTGAGACACATAGATGACATGTGTCGACTGATTTAGACGTATTAATTGGACGATCGGCACCGTATTTAAGCTAGTGACGTCATTAGTGTCATAATAGGGTATATAGGGAGAGGTTCATGTTTTAGTGCGCAGAGTACACACTTGGCGTAACGGTATGCCTGAATGTACCACGAAGCAAAGTGAACTGCCGGAGCCACGACCCTAAAGTTGAGTTTGTATGCGAGAATTTGTAGAAAGATATCGCGCTGGACAATGAAACTAAACATACAATGCCAAAGAATATGAGCAAGTTCTGTACAGTAATGTAGAAATGTATGTGTGGGATCTAACTTGCCAAAATTCGAATTTTCGCAAAGTCCTTACGGCCTAGACAATAAATAAGCAGCGCCAAACTTAATGTCATCAAATATTCACATTTGACATGCATGCTGTGTTTCATAAATATTTGTGGCCGGCCATTCACATTCACGACGGGAAAATTTTAACGGCCATAATATTCGGAGAGACAGAGAGGCGAAGGATGGAAGAAAGGCACGAACATTCAACAAGATCCAACACTGAGGGATAAGGGGCGAAGTGAACAGAAAAATAAGAATTTCAGAAAATGCTAAGCGATCTTGCAGCCTCACTACTGAGCCGGGAAGGTTGAATATTATTTGTGTAGTCGCCGGGGAAAGCATGCTTCATAGCTATGGTGCATACCGCTTATTGCTTTGCGCTGATCTCGTAGTGACGATGAAATCTGAGAAAAAAATCTGGTTGGTAGGATCACTTTTATCCATTCCCAGTGAAGATCTCTCTGTCCCCACACGTCCTCGCTGATCGCTTGGTGAGCTCTGACGCGCATATCGTGCGAACGTCATGAGGCTTCACGTGTCTGCCTGAGCCCCTGCTCAATGATTGGCAAATCCCTTCAGAAGTAGCTCCTTGGAGCCTACGCGCAGCTGTCGCACTTTTCGGCATCTCCTTACCTTTACCTTCGAAGCATCGTGGCACGCGTATTTTGTTGCTGCGATAGCAATTCTATGCACGCTTGAAGTTCCTTTACCGCGGTCGTTCTGCCTGGCTATTGAGGCGTCACGCGTAGCTCGCAAGTGCAGGATTAGTGTGTCTCCCGAGATGCGGGACGCGTTTGCCTTCGAAAAAAAAAAAGTCTAAGCGAAGCGGGCACCCCGTCAACGCTGTTGCTTTCAATCGCTTCGGTGACGAAAACAAGGAGAGCGTTCTGCCTCCACTGCTGGCGTGGACATTGCGTACACACTATGAAGAAACCAGTGCATTCACTTATCTCAGCCGAACAGGCAGCAAAATGCCAAGGTAACGTTATCTGGTACTCCACCGTGCGCTCAATATGCCGACCATTTCCCACGGGAAGATTGTGATTAGCCGGTACGTAAGACTATGCAACAAATAAAACGAATACGACGGCTTTCGAATGGGTATTTCGCACCGGTACGAATTTTACCTCAACTGTGAAGATTTCTTTCCGGGAAACCTACATGGGTTACGTATGTAGCTCAAGTGTACATTGTGGTGGATGAAGGAGAAGAATAACGTAAACTTTATTTTGAAATCAATGAGATTCGAGTCCGCCGTCTTTTTAGTGGGTCTGGGCACCAGACGCGGACGCGGTTCCGAGACCTTGTCTCGAAGCGGCTTCCTCGGCTCGCTGGACGGCCCAGAGTTGTGCTGACAGGTTCGAGCAGAGCAGTGCGGTCTTACACCGCGAGTGGAGGCTGGCGGTGCACGAAAATTTTGTTTTATGCGGAGCATATTACGAGAGCTCAACCCAGCTCCTCAGGCGCGGCGGTGTTGCCTTCATTGACCTTTGACCCCATGCCATACCACGTGACACCGTGACGTCACGACAGAGGAGAAACGGTGCTCCAACTCGCGCCGTCGCTCGCGGCGTCGCGGCGGTATATAAGCAGCTGCGCTTGCTTCTAGGTGGCTTTGGCTCAACTCTTGCAAGATGGGCTGGGTGGGAATCGAACCAGGGTCTCCGGAGTGTGAGACGGAGACGCTACCACTGAGCCACGAGTACGATGCTTCAAAGCGGTACAAAAGCGCCTCTAGTGAATGCGGTGTTGACTTAGAAACGAGCTGTTTCTAAGGCTCAGGCGTGCGTGGCTTGCTCAGGCGCACATTTCGTTGCCGCGCCGAACGCTGCGTTGCTCGACGCTCATCGCGTCCAATGCGGGGCGCGTAGTCGCTGCGCCGTAGCCCATTGTCTTAAAGCCCTTGGCGGGTCGACGGGAACGCTGTCGCGTTCCACTCTTGAAGGCGAAGCAGAGTAACGCATGAGTTGTTTCTTCGTCTAGCCGAACCAAATATAGCCAAGCAACAGCAGTTCACCAGGCTAAACAGTGGTTCAATAACTAAAATAAAGGCTAGTATGCTTCGCATCCTGGGCTTAAGCTTAGCTAATCCACAGCCATTTTTAATGTGCTTCCCTCTATCACGCGGTACTGATTTGCAGTACGGACTTGCAGTATGCAAGCAGGGAATATTACAAATCAGTATACGAGCAACACAATATACAGACAATGAAAACACAGTGGAGATGCGTGACGTGGGCGAACAGATACGCTGATTAGGTCAGGAATCTCGTTTTTACAGAGTGGTTGAGGTGAAATTCACACCTTCTGGCTGAGCTGCATGTGCTTTGGAAAATTACAAGAGTCTCTTTTCAGCAGTGTAAATAATGACGAAAGTTACGGTAAAGAAAAAAATAATTTTGATGATGAGGAAGTTAAAAAATATATGGACAAGGCATTTTCAACTTTTCATTTTATTATTTCATTGGATATAAAAAAATGCCCTCGACCCACATAGAAGGATACTGGCATGTTTCAAGAGCCTCAAATGTTTTACTACAATAGCTTTTTTTACGAATTAGTTTCTGCTTTGTTTCCCGGTAGGTGCCTGACCATATTGTACAGTCTCCAGAACAAATTCATCTTAGCGAAAGTCAGGTGGGTGCTATTCGTACATTTGGTAGCGTGTCAATTTTTGGAAAGGGCTTTTGCATCGCATTTTTTGAGGGACTGCTACCATGCCATTTTTGTACGTTTTTAATAGCTCCTCGACGTTTTACAGGCAAAAAAAGAAAACATTAAGCAAGCCTCAGAGCACACGAAATGGTTTACCATAACAGCTTTTCCGTGAATTAGTCTTAGTTTCACTTCCCAAAAGGTGCATTGGTGATGACGCAGAAGGTGGTCACTTGGGAACAGAGCTCGTGCGGTTTTCACACTCACTCCTTCTCATTCACTCATACTCACTCACTCATACTTAATCTTTTCTTCTGTGCAGCTACATCGGACCACGCAATGAGTACTACCATATCAGACGACTAAGAGAGCAGCTGGCGACTTTGGACTACGTGGTGTCTTTCTGCTCACACATATTCAGCGTTGTTGCTGTTCAATTTCTTGCCTGTTCGCATTGCGAATGGGCTAACAGTACCAAGCTGCAAAAAATAACATGATTTTGAAATAAACATCCACATCACTAAATAAGTGCTGAACATGGTGAAGGGATCGGTTACTATGTGCCAACTTGCACCCGTCGTATGAAAGCTGCACTGCACACTGACAAACTAAAAACGCCCCAAGCGAGAGAGTGTCGCCCCCTGTTAACAAAGACAGTGACATTTGTTGACTCCGAGACAGCCGTAAGCAGCTATCCCTCAAGCATTTTTGAGGCTGCAAAGATATTTCGCAGACTCTCCAAAGATGGCGCTGGCCTCATTTTGCGTGCGACCATGCTTAAATAAAATGACACTGACACCACAGTAACATGGGTACAGAAAATGACATTAGCTACTCTACGCTTTGTCCGGCGGGCAAACATCCGCGTACAGATAGCCGTGTGTTACTGGCAAAGAAACTTGTTGCATTGACTGCAGCTGATGTCACCACTGCAGTTATTGTCATTAAAATTTTGTTTCCGCAGTAATTTGCAACATAACAAAAGAAAGAAATTTAGGGATCTAATGTATTAGCGTTTATAACCTCATCGGCATGGCACGTTTATAGCAGCGCACATGCTATTGGGCGAGTTGGTTATATATGTTTACAACGAAGGTGCCAAATAAAACGACGGACGAAAGAAGACGACACGGGACAACCACGTGGTTGTCCCCTGTCGTCTTTCATCCTGCGACGTTTTATTTGGTGCCTTCTTTATAAACGGTTATAACGCAACACAACATAAAAATATAAGTATGACGCTGCTTCTTCCCACAGCATTCACAAGTCGTGTCGTGTTATATATGGGCCTCAGCGGTCGACGGTGGCTTTCATGTCATGAAATATGAAAATGCAAGGCACCTTAAGGAATCAATGCGAAGGGACACTGATTTTTGGCAATGCCTCATTAATGCTCGACAACAGCTTGTTTGGTTTACTTTGGCATCGTTTTGTAATGTTTTCGTACGATTCACAGCAGTACATGTCTGTTCTGCAGGAGTGGCTACGAAACGTCCCGTATGAAGGGAACGTATTTAGTGGCTACATCAATGCACCATCATCGCACCTTATTTGCAAAGAGTCGCTTGGATCTTTGACCGCACGCTTAGCCGAATATTCTGTGGAACAGCTGGTGGGTCAGTGAGTAATTAAGTTAGTGAATTGGTGAATTACTCGGGGATTTCGTCGGTAAGCAATAGTACAAGTGCGGCCGCCATTCTGAGCGTAATAACGTATTCATTTATCCAGATGGTTGCGTTGCGGGAGCTTATTGGTGGGATTCACACCCAAGACCTTTGGTATGAATTAATACGGAGTAAGGGCACATGTAATTAGGAGAATAGCTTTAGTTCGTGCCCAGCTACGACGCGGCCTGTTGAAATACATGTGAAACGCGAAAACGTTTTTCTGTGATAACCCCTGGAGCAATTTTAAAGAAATGTGTTGCATTTGAGAAATAAAGTGACTGTTGGAAGCGGAATTTATATTTGGGCCTTAAATTTTGTTCCAAATATTTCTTTAAATTTCAAAACATTGAAAAAAATAGAAGCATGAAGTTTACAAATTAAAAGCTCTGCATCAAAAACAGATATTGCGGTTCTGTAAACAGCACCTATTGATCACTGTAAGCGGACAAATTAGATATGTCATTTTATACCTTACATGAGTTTGTTACGTTGTGTACATTGGTTCTGCAAAAGCTGTATTTCCGTACTGCTAAGTGTTTTGAGATTCCAGCATAACACCAATTTTGTCCGCTTTAGATGTACTATTAGATGCAATTCACAGAATTGTGACATGTTTTATTGCTGAGTTACAGAGTTTTAAGCATGATAGTATCGTTTTCTGAATATTTTCAATATTTGACAATTTGTAATAAAATAATCACGGCCTAAATAAAGAATTAAAATCCAACAGTCACTAGATTATGAGTTCTTTTAAAATGCAACACACCTCGTTAAATTTGGTGCAGTGGTTGTCGACAAAAACGAATTCTCCTTTTAAATGTATTTAGATAGGAGCACCTGTGCTAAAGCTTCCTCTTAAGATAGAGTTAATAAGGCATTCGAACCAAGACCTTTGGTGGGAATCGAACCCCCGACCTTTGTTGGGAGCCCAATTTATAGTCCTTGGCATTAATTAGGATGAAGTAATTAAGGCATAGTGAATTTATAAAGTGGACGTAAAAAATCACCCGAACGTATGACCGCTGTTGGAAATCGAGCCTTTGACCATTGGCGGGAGTCGTACCCACAACCTTACCTTTGGGCGTGACGCCCAGGCATCGCGCGGCGGCAGAGTTAACTAAATAGGGACAACTAAGTACCCCTTGATTTTTGTGTACCTGGTGGAGCGGCACACACAAACATGACAAAATTTGTGTGAAAGAAGTTAATTGAAAAGCGGCTGAGACATACTGGTACTTTGCCAGTTACGCAATTTGGCATCAAAGATGTTCGTTAAAGACCAGTACAGAACAAGTAGCAGATAACTGGTGCTCCAAGTCAGTGTGAAATAATTTCCTTGAACAGCAGCACCTACCCAGTCTCGCATCAACAGTGACATAAGTATTCCGCATATGGCTGCATACATACATACATACATACATACATACATACATACATACATACATACGTACGTACGTACGTACGTGCGTACGTATGTGCGTACATACATACATACATACATACATACATACATACATACATACATACATACATACATACATACATACATACATACATACATACATACATACATACATACATACATACATACATACATACATACATACATACATACATACATACATACATACATACATACATACATACATACATACATACATACATACATACATACATACATACATACATACATCTAACGTAACGAGAAAGAAGATGACGCCAGGAAATGGTCTTCAAAGTCGAGGAGGAAGTTGAAAAAATTTTGTGGTTCCGGCCCACAGTGTGAATCGATGTAAACGGAGCTTTCTGTACCCTTTGCTTTGATAAAAGATAATTAGCGTTAAAGTTATAGTGAATAGTAAACTTTTAAAGTTCAGTCCATTACTTGAATGGTGATGTGATCTTAAAGGTGACCTGGCGTGCACCACTGCTGTTAAACTGCTGTTTTGGCTGTGTAGTACGCAGAACACACAGGGAGACGACATTGTCGATTGAGGATTTGTCGTGCGCAATTGTTCATATCTGAGCGTGCTAAACATTGTCATTGCCTCCCAAGTCACATTCCATCGCATAAACTTCAACTGAAATATGGGCTTTACCTGTCAAAACTACAATCGGAATATTAGTCTCGCCATAGTGGCGGACTGCGCATCAATTTTGACACGCTGGTGTTCATTATAATGCACTGTAACCAAAGCGCGCGAGCATTTATTGTATTTCCTCTCCGTCGAAATCAAGCTGCCGCAAGTACATATCAAACTTGCGACGTCGTGCATTGCCATAGATGTACAGCTACCATGATGGGCGCAGACGTGTTGATTTGACGTGCGACGACATCCGAAGTATCGTATATACCCTACGATGCTAGTGAGTTTTAGCGGGCATACCTTGCATCAGTTGTCGGGTTGACAAATTAGCACGGTTTTATTTTTTCATAAATAGGCAGATACGTACCGTTACTTCACTTCACTTTGCCTGCAACCGTTGTGGCATAAATAGTAGTAGAATTTGCTTGCCTTCTAAAGTCACGTTTTCCCCCTCCTGTATGAGAACTGCGAGCGACCTGTGGCAAGAATGTTATTCGCTCGCTTTGCAAATGCATAGATTTTACCCAATCTCTGCCTCCTCTCTACCGTTCTATGTACCCCCCCCCCCCTTCTGGACTTGCAGACTAGTAGTAGGGTAAGCGCTGCACTGTCTGCAGTACTTCTGCCGAGGGTCACAAATAATTGAAGCTGTCAAGAGGTTAATGGGGTGACACCAAGGAAGCTCGAAAGGGTATCCTGAACGTGCCACGCGATGGAAGTGTCGAAACGCTGTTCTGACGTCGCCTTTCCTCTCATCCACGTTTCTTCAATGTATGTACACGCCCTGAAACAATCACCGATGCGGCGTGCAAGACAGCCACAGCAGTGGAAGCCGCAGTGGGAAAGTCAAAGAATTGTCAAAGTGGAAATTGTCAAAGTGATGATTGAAAGTGGAATTGTCAAAGAACGATTCCCGTTAAAAGCAATATTTCGCCCGCGTAACGTTTTGCTTTGCTTACAAAGTGGACGTCCTCTACTGCGGGATCACGTGTTAACCTCTTCGACCATTCCAATTACCCAAGGAAAATCTTGGTCATTGTTACAGCCAACGATATGCACGTTGAGAAAATTGAGAGTGGCGCATTCGGCGTTGATGGCGGAAAGTCAGCCTGTTAGCGTGACCTTTGGCTGTTTTTCCTGAAGCGCGCCGATCTGTTGCCTGGTGGCCCAGCAGCGACATGTATATTCAAGATAAATAGCACCAACCGTGAACATTATGTGGCCAACCATAGTACTCATCGTGAGCATTCCAAAGCCATATGACCAGTCATATTTTTTTCGCGAAGGCAGCAGTCTGAAACAATAACAACATGATGTTTTCAGAACAAAACAGATCTTGCGAGACGTGAACCATTTACAAGAAAACAATTACCAGCGACACCAACCCCTGTTACATCGCATAACGGAAACGGGCCTCGAATGGTCTCTCATCACACCAATGTACTTTATTAGACGCGATAGCTTCGAGAGGTTCCGCTAATGGAAGAGCTCCGCTTAAAGCTCCACTGGAATGGCCGAGGCGCAACATTGTACGCGAACAACGCGTTATTTTTGCAAAATGGTTGCATGCCCAGGGCTAAACTAACACAAAATCGCGTCATTACACAAGCCACATGTCTCGAATGCGTCACAGCATTCTCTTGTTAAGGTAGCAAACTCCTCACGCCACAGATATTTGTTGGAGACAGACCACGCATGGGAGTAGTGTCATTCCTATCAAAGGTCCAACAAGAGTAAGCAGTATTGCGAAGGGTAATTTGGAACTGTAACGACGCCCTCAATAGGCTAGGTGGTGCCATTTCCCGAACAGAAGGTGCGCAATTGCCCCACTCTCGCATCTTATACGCTTCGACAAGCGCGGAGGGGCATAATGAAGCTTGACCAGTACGCTTTTCCCCCAAGCATGAAAACATTGCAGACGCTAATACCTCGTATTAGCGATCAGCTAGTGCTCACCATTACACGTGTGGGAGTTGTTGGCGAAAGCGTGGCCATGTGCTCTGGCCGCGTGGCCAATCTGTGCTCCAGTTTTCCCTGCAGTGGCTTTTAAAAGGTACTTTCGACACTACAAAAAAGCGCATAAACTCTCCGCTTATGCAAAACGACCAAACTTTTTACTCCACGTGGGCGCAGGTCGGTAGCAGATCCATGGTTTTGGAGGCAACCCATGTAAACTGTTATTCATTTTTTCGAATGTCTGTAAAGAGCTGCGAAGCAGAGGTCTCGATTGTGCAAGCCGATAGCATAAAGAAAATCAGAACACATGAAAGTGTGCATTTAGTTGGTCAGCCTGCCAGCGTCAGCGCTTCGTTCAGGAAGTAAGCTAGCGTGTAATTTATCTAGATTGTGTATGGTAGCTGTGCTAAAATAAGGCTAATATGTCATAACAGATCCCAGCATTTTCAAGTGCATCACAGTCTTCTTGTAATAGAAAAGCGGTGAATTTTCTCCATTCTATGTCAGCGGAAGTGTCCCACCTAAGTGTCGCTCCGTGCGTTCAAAGATAACAAAAGCTCTGCGCAGTATTCCGAAGCGTAATATGGAACTGTAAAATTAACCTTTTCAGCGTTTCAGCAAACAGGAATTGCATTGTAACCCGAATTACGGACAATGGTCGCTTATTACACGTTTCTACAAGTGCGCAGGGCTTGGATAAACATTTATCAGTATCCTCCCCCGCGAGCATGAACCCATATTACACACACACATACCTCGTATAAGCTGTCAGCTACTACTCACTATGAGACGTATGGCAATTCATGGAGGATTAAGTCAGGGATCGAAGCCAACCTCTGCGCCAGGTCCACCAGTTGTCTGTTTTGAAATGTATATTGAACCATTTAATAGACACATAAACCCGCGGCTTACATAATGCGAGCCACTTTCTTCTCCACTTGGGCGCAGGACAGCAGGAGGTGCGTGGTATTGTAGACAATATATATAAACTGTGACTCGTTTTTGCAAAGTCTATGAAGAGCTGTGCAATGCAGCCCCCTATTGTCCAAACTAGCAGTGAAAACTAAAACACAAATGTGGAAAGTTTCTTCAAAAGCTTGATGTTATATTTGTCAAGATTCCATCCATCCATGAGAGACACAAAGCTACTTTATGCTGAAACTCCCAAACTCACTGGAATTCTCGATCAGAAATCACTTATTGCGTTCCGCAATCACTAAGCGAGTCCACAATCGACGCTTTCTGTCCCTGCGTCGTTAAGCAAGCAACCTACGGTTAATTGATCTGCATTGTGTGTGGGAGCTGTGGCAAAATAAATAGGCGATGATTGATAACATCCCTTTCAGTTGCATCTCTGCCTTCCTCTCAGCGAAGAACCGTGGCTGCCTGGATTCCTTCATTTCAGTGAAATGTTGCGAGTATACATTACTTATTTCTTCCAATTGGATTGGAAAAACTTTATTATCACAAAAATTCAGCGCAGCCTAATTCCCCAAGCCTAATGTGGAACTGTATATGCCCTCACTAAGTGCGGGCGGTGCCCTTTCACCGAACAGAAATTGCATCGCGCCCAGACTTACGCGCAACTCTCACTCCTTGTACCTTACAACGAGCGCGCAGGGCCGGGAACAAACCCTGACCACTCAGCTCCTCCGTGAGCCTGTACCCATTGCACACGCAAACACCTCGTATTAGCGGTCAGCTAGTACTCACCATAATACGTGCGGAAGTTCTTGGAGAAATAACTCCGGGTCGCATGGCCAACCTGGGCTCCAGTTCCACCAGCAGACGGTTTTAGAATGTATCTTCAACGATGACATAGGCACTTAACCCGCTGCTTACCGAACTCTTCCCAGTTTCTCCTCCACTTGGGCACAGTTCGGTACGTGATGCGTGGTACTTTAGGCAATATATACAAACTGATTCTCTTTCTTCGAATGTCTATCAACTGCTGCGAAGTGCAGCTCTTCATTGTGAAAGCTACTAGCGTATACTGAATAACCACATTGGAGTGTTGTGTGCCACACTCATCATTTCTTCAAATGCTCGATTCCTTCCATCCATGATTAAGGAAGTTACAATGCTGCCCATTAATGCTGCAACTGACAAGGTGATTCGCCTTCTCGGTCAGAATTGAGGTATTAAATTTCTGTATTAACTTGGCGAGTCCACCAGCGATGCTTTCAATCAACCCTTCATCCATAGGTTAGCTACCGGGCACTTATTCTAGACGGTTTTTGCTATTTGCTGCAAAATAAGTTAATATAGGTGATCACGGATGCCAGCATTTCCAAGTGCAAAAAAGCCTTCCTCTCTCCCAAAAGCAATGACTTTTCTCCGTTCTTACATTTTTGCGGAAGTGACCCGACTATGTGTCACTCAATGCGTCGACAACGAGACACTCTGTTTGAAGGAATAACTCGCTTTATTTTCTTCATCGTTTACTCTTTGAAGCAGAGGCCTAACGTTATTTGAAAGAATGTAACACCGGTTGTTGAATGGACAAACCAGTCAAACATGGAACGGATGAAAACACACCGATGTCCTGAGTGTCTCCTCATCTATGCTTAACGAGTCGATAGAGTTGTTCACAGTAAAATTCTCTATGTGCACCAATCCGTCTCGAAAGCCCAATAAACTCGCTTTTGTCACGACTGTAGTTTAGCCACCCAATATATGTTAGAGATACGATCTTTTCGGTGGTACCAATTTTGAGTGGAACTACTTCATTAACCTCGAGGATCTTCAAGAACCAATTCCTAAAGGATTTATTTGGTATTCGCTGGCAGCTTCTCTCATTCTGTTAGTCGCCTATCAGGATTCCCTGTGCGCTGTCATCCTATGCTTTACTGAGTCGCATTTGCGGGCAAAGGTCTTCCCGCATACGACACACGCAAATTGCTTCGTTTTTTCATGGGCCGGAACATGGCACTTGAAAGCGGCCACCATGGCGAACTTCCTGCCGCATTCGTGGCACTTATACAGGTATTCTTCAGTATGGATTTTTTCGTGTCTTTGAAGTTGGACGGCCTGACTGAAGCCTTCTGGACACTTGTCGCACTTAAATGGTTTCAGAGTAATGTGTGTTCTCAAGTGTCTCTCCAGGGCCAGTTGACTTTTGTGTTCTTTGTCACAAACGTGACACCCGTTGGAGGTGTCGGCCTCCGGCACGTCATTTACCTGATCGTTCCTGCAAAGACCAGAAAAGAACAATAATGTCTGAATAATCCCTCAAGGGTACAAGAATCTTTTGAAAGCGCATTTCCAAAAGAGGTCACCATTTTTAACCAGTAACAATATTGCCGTTGAAACAGCGGTTTCTAATGCATCGTTCTTGCCAGATGTCGCACAGTATTGCATTGCGTGATCGCCTAGAAACCTGTCAAGACGCCGTCAAGTTGAGTGCACTACATTTTACACATGCGAATGGCTTCTAAATGCTACTTTGCACAAGACGTCTATCTGTGTGTTGTGTTCAAAGGCTCAAGCGTGTTCCTAATTGTCACCCAACATGCGAATGCCTGTCACGCATACAATAATTTACTTCTAGGAGACACACAGGCAAACGGTTGCGTCCGAGTGCGAGGGCAAACTACCGTGAACAGACGTACAATATTCATATACTGCTTACAACGTTAAATCTAGAAACCGATTTTCTTCGTGCTCCTCCCACCAAACAGTTCACGCTACCTACACGAAAGTCATCGACCAGGTTCCTTGCTCTCCGTGGCTGTCATCTTGTCTGGGTCAGGAGATTACCCTTCACGCTCGTTACCGCTTCCACGAAGGGCGGCGGATGTTGTCGCTTCTACAACGCTTGTTTGCCCGCCGCGGTTGTTGTCGGGCCCCGTCACCATGTAGGCGGGCGCTGATCTTCACCAGCGAAGCACCCAAAGAATGCGCATGTACTGCCGATTTGGGGCGCCTGTTTGCCCGTCGCAGTTAGTGTCGGGCACTTTCGCCGTCAGGGAGGCGCTGCTGCCTCAGTTGAAACACCCTAAGAATGCGCATGACAGATTTTGGGCAGAACAGCCTCTTATGTCGAACTTTTGAACCTGCCTACCAAGCAATGACGAGGCAATCTGGAAACGAGTCCACGCTGTTTCTACAGAAGTCGTCGACACTGGCTCATTGGTCTCCGTGACGGCCAGCTGGACAGGGCCATGAGACTGGTTTACGAAGTTACTAAAGGTAGATGCGCTGTGCCGGTAATACTGTGAAACAGCCTATGCTTGAAATAAAATTAGTGGCCAGCTCATTCTGTGAAGGTTGAATGGCAGCGAAGCTAGCTGTCATTGTGCTCTCGAATTCACCGCCAATCCATGGTGTGAACTTGGTTGTACAGTAAAGCCATACCAGTGTACTTAACACGATTGACTGAGGGGCAGTTCAATAGAGTGCACAAAACAAAACATGTTTGTGATTTGCGATTGAGCATATTTCTTAGTTATTATCTTAATGAAGCTTGGAAGGACTACAGCTTTATCCTAGCAGACAAACATGCAGCTGTCTGTTTCCCTCCCATAGAAGCCTATATATTGCCAGCAGAGAGGAATTCCACAAAATTTACGACTTCGATGTGAAGTGTCTTAAATGTACCTGAAACTCGGTGTAATGATGAAGTTGTCTTAGGGGCCATTTTTCACATAACTTTTTGGGAGAGTTTTCACAATAGTCGGCCAATCACTGACATGAGCGTTTTGTCGGTTTCGTATCGACTTATTCTTCCCGCATCTTAAACGAACACGTGAGGTCATGCACGCACTGCTACCACCAGCAAGTGAGGCCCGACACTTCAAGACGACTTTGTCAGCAACACGATGTTTCTAAGAGTCGCCCAAGTGCAACGCAGAAATTTGTCGTTAAATTTGCTAGCTATGAACTGAACGCGGCAACTACGTGACTCAGGGTGCAGGCCGGGCCACTCAGTGACCGGTACAAATGCCAGGCCGCTTTCTGTGTTGAAGTGGAGTTGCACTCTTGTGCCACGCACGTTTCCCTCATTGCACCGACGTCCAGCTACTGGTATACTTTCAACGTGGTACGCGGCACGAGTGTTCGCGGCAGCGCTTGTCTGAGCGTTTTTTTTTTTCATTTTTCTCGAGTGTCTTTTCCCAGATATCGATCGGCACTGCTGCATTCGCGGCACTTCAAACGCGTTTCCCGACTAGTCCGCTAGGGCAGGGACTAGTCCGCTAGGGCAAAAAAAAAAAAAGTAGGCGGATTCCCGTTAACGTGCCATGACCGCGATATAGACTTGAGCCCCTCAGGGTACCTTTCCCCTTTCCCCCATGTGCTAAGCAGGGTGGAGGAAAGGTGAATGTCGGGGTTAGAGGTAAACAGCTTCGGCGTAATGAAAATGTCCTCATCCAGGTTGCTCGTGTTTACTGCCAGTTTGGATCAACGCCTTAGCAGTCTTTATAAATTCCTCCTCTTGTCTTTTGGGAGCACACAAAAAAACATTTAGAATATACCAGCTGCTTGCCACTACGCCTAGGAATAATAGCAAAATTTGTTTAGAAGGGGCAAACCGGCAGCTGTGAGCAGAGTTCATTTGCTTCCATTTCGTAGCGTGGTACAGCTATTTTTTTTTCCTTTGCACACAGTTCGTTCCGCATGTAGGCTAATTAATATTCGGATGAATTCATAGGCTTTATCAGCAAACAATGGCCATTCATTTTGAGCTAACTAGTTCAAGATTGCTGTAACATATCCTAAATACATGTATAGAGAAACATATTTATGTGCATGTTCTTTACTCATAAACATAATTCCAGTGCCTAAATAGGTGTTTAGGTTCGTAAGCGGTCAAGTTAAGTATTGACTTTTCTTGTTTGGACTGCAGATATAGGTTTTTCGTCACAGTAGGTTTCATACGATGTTTACCTGCGCAGCTTCTATGTAAATACGGAGGACAGAGGAATGAATTTCTACTGTTAGATTGCCGAAGATTAAGAAGTTTGCTGAACTGAAAAAAATGTCTAGTATGGTCGAAAAAATATATAACTGAAGCATGCAACTATGTTAGTAAGCAATTGAAAGTGATGTTACTAATCTGTACAGTGTATTCGCTTAGAGTACTATAGCGGGAACAATGGACGAGATACGCATAAGTAAAAATTATAGCTATAATTTTTTGTACCGATCGTTTTTCAAAGACCTCGCATACAATGCTACAAACTGTTGGTTACCTACAAATACTCATGTGTCGAAGTTTTCCCACCTCAGAGGCCCTGAGAGATGCAGTTTTGAGAACTTTGATATCGCCTCTTGGCCTATAGTAAGGACGTCTAAAATTGCTACCAAAATGTTGTCTAAACGCGGAGACTTTCAGGAGATTTCGAAACAAGCTACGGCAATAAATGGAAATTATGTTTCCAATAGTTGGTAATATTTAGCTTTCTGCCCTAAATACAGAACGCTTCAATCAAGTTTGTGCAGCGATATAAATGAAAAGTATATCTGTGTTTCCTGGTCTTTCTGCTTACGTGCCATATCGCTATAATGGGGCTAATTATGACACGCTATCTAGAGAAGGACTGTCAATTGTCAAGGATTGTCAATTGTGCCCACATGTATGTACCCGAGCTTTCTGTCGCGATCAGCGTTCTTGGACATATCACACCATTCTCCGGTTATTACGGGAGTTTAACTATCCTCTTTCAAACCATATATTCAAGTGCGACACGAGTCAACAAAAAGACATCATTTAATGCTTCTCTGGTGCTAGGAGGAATTCAGCCCTCGTCACTCGTACACCAGAGTCACGGAAGCCCGATTCTTTAGCATCGTGAATGCCAGTGCGTCATGGAAGGACTACTCTCGCCAATAGTACGCACTTGTGGCAGGCATCTGAGAGGCCACGCGGAGGCGCCTCTATAGTTCGCGGAAGCGACTCTAGCTTGCGTAGCTTTCCGAGAGAAAATCGTGAAAGAGGTTTCCGGCCTAATTATACGTCCGACACTTCACTGCGTTCCGGCGTGGGTGACAATGGGGTTCACTGCATTCCTTGAGTTCACCTCAATACAGCCGCAGTCATCGTAAAATAGGCACCAGGCGCCTTTTCTAAAGAATATTTTCGTAAAGGAAAGTGCACTACAAAAGTGCACCATGAATGCTGGAAATCAGATCCGCGAACTTGTTCTCAGTGACCCAGCGCCGCAGCCGCTAAGAAGGTGCGGCGAGCATATGTATCACGGGAAAATACTAAAGCCCACACAGTGCATATGTATATATAAGCGAGGCATATTAACATGACGAGGAGACACAAGCATAAAAAGGAGTGAGTAAACAAGCTCTGGGCGGGCGCAAAACTCCATTTAATCTGGGAGTGGAGTTCGAACAAAGCAAGAAATGCGCATTTTTGTCAAAGATACTCAACTCGTCGAAAAGTTGAACCTTTTTTTGAAGAAATATAGAAAGATGTTTTCGTAATTGGTTTTGTGTTGATTTTTTTTACATCAAAAGCCGTCAAAGACTCGTGCGCCAACGTATCACTGCGCATGCCCAGTACATTGATCTAACGAAACAGTGTCTGATACTTGTCGGCGAGGCACTACGCAAGTCAATGCGCACTGCCTCAGAAGATAACCCATGCTCCCATGCTCGGTGATTGTTACAGTGTCCAGTTTCTCCTACATAGGTGGTCCTACACGATTTCAATATGGGAGAAAAAGAAATGTATTACGTATGGTTCTTAGATATTCTACCAATTCGTGAGTGGAAATTTTGCTAAACTCTCGTAAATATCGTAATTCTGTCAGGTAACACGTAAATTTATACATAACCTTTGTTTCCCTTTGGTTGATCTGATAGACAGTTTCGATCACTACGATGCCATCGTTTGGTGCTGATTTACAAATTTGTAAGCGTCGTGCTTGCAATTTTGGAAGCATACCAATATTTAGCATTTTTATAGCAAAAATTCACAATATAAATCGTAATATTCTCTCAGCAGTTCTAAACTTTTGTGCTGCTCAAAACAGAAATTGCAGTCGGCACCGCAATAAAGCGTCCTGTTATGTTTACTTGTACTCAGCTTGAAGGTATATCAATGTGCAGTGAAATCCACTTGAATTCATAAACTACTGTTTACAAACACTGTTTCAACTTATTTGTCGTAAATATTCTTGTCGCTAAGTTTATGGAGGTCAAACGCATCTCGCATTTTGCGCAATAAGCTGGGCGTTGGCACGTAAGCATGTTTCGTGATATCGCACTATCTCCCGTATAAGCCATTTTCACCCGATTGCATCTCCCTAAACCTGCTGGATGAATCTACTGTGTTAAGGCTAGAAGCATTCCCACTTTCCCAATGAACACTTCAATATACATTTGTGTCCACGGTGTCGAACTTCACGGTGTCACAGGGAACTGGCGCGTGAACATCATAATGGCGTCACCACCCATCCTTTCGTTTAGCGTCTTTCTTGATTCACGGAATCTCCGCTTCGCGGTTTCGGTATTTCCACGAAAGTCCAGTCAAGTGCAGCTACAAACAGTACATTTATGCGTTTTCTATAGCTTAACATGCAAGGTTGACGTATGGAACTTCAACGATCACAAACCACCCTTGGTGATGCGTTGTATATGTACCGATTTGTAATTTCCTACAAAGACGGGAAACAAAGAAAAATTTAGGCCCAGTTTGCAGTGATTTCCGCATTTGCCTTTACCTCTTTCTCAACGTCACTCATAACGGCATTCTCGATGCTCAAGATTGTGTAGTATTACCCCAGCCTGCTTCTACCAATGTTGGCCCAGAAACGGCACAGCCCACTCATTACAGAAAGCTCATAAAAACGAGCATGAAATTAAAGAAAACAATAAAAATAAAATTTCTGAATGCTCATTTTGCGGCGTGCTAGCAGCTTCGTAAAGGTGGCAGCGAACTGGCCGGGCTTGATGTATCCAATGTTCCCTTCACTATGAAAGAGGTGTTTTATGTTAGGATTGATCAGTTAATTGCCCCACTTTGATATACAGTAAAATTCTGCTTATCTTTGTTCGGATTCTACTGTCCTCTACGCACATTCTCTTGACTTCGCTTTTTTAGCAGCAATAAGAACTGCTTAAAACGTACCATGCTCGCTACCGATATGTGCTATTTTAGAAATATTAGAAACACTGATAGTTTTCCGACTGGGCCGATGAGTGCGTTCTTTCCGGCGTCTTGACCAACTGATGCTTCAATGAGCACCAGCCACCGCACATGCCAAAGTAAAACGCAGCCCCAAAGATCGCAATCAGCATACATTAATAAGTGTTACTTACTGTGCTTCCTCATCGCCCTCTTCACCTGTAACACATCGGAATATTTTTTAAGTATTTGATGTCCTACACTATCACCATTCGGATAATTTGCAACATAACGACCGCGCTAATTGCGCGAGCGTATAACTTAAAGTTAAACTCTCTCTCTCTCTCTTGTTTTTATTTATTGTTTGTCACTGCCATGCTGTTCACCGCAGCGACTTTCTTTTGACACAGGGGGCTATTTCTTTTACAAAGACAAAGCTAGTCTTGCATATAAATGAAAATACCTGCTTGTTCGTAAAATACCTTCTTATTCCTAATGTTTCCTTACTGCTATCCTGTTTCCATGTTCTTTACTCCCACAACCCTACTGCCCTCCGCTAGCCGTGATTCCGGTGGAAGCATAAAAACAGCAGGAGCGGTACCGTCTAATCAGGTAACCTTGTAGTAATTTCGGTCACCGACATTATCAAAACAAAAGAACATTTCTAGATCCACACGGATATTTTGTTGACAAATTTGACTGACGTTTCGACATCCGTACAGATTCTATATCGACAATGTCAGATAGTGTCGATCATTCTTATCTGTAGATAAAACGTGTAGTTCAAAATCCTGTAGATTTTGCAGATCGATTTTGTAGATTCTGAACAAAGTATGCGAACGGATCAGCAAGCTCGATTTCTCGCTTACATTGGTCGGCGACCCGTTTCATGCGCGGCAACAAGCTGTGGAGTTAGAGTGCGGCCAGCAGCAAATGCACGCTTTCAGATTGTTAAATAAGAAACTGCTTACTGCCAGTGAGCCCACCTTCAATGTCCTCTTCCAGCTGAAGGCGGCGGAAAGGTGGTGCCTTGGTGCACCACACCAGCAGCTCGGTGGAGCGTTCTATAGGCGCGCAGATCTCGTAGTAAACTGATCCGGCCTCTTCCAGCACTATTAAGTTACACTGGCGCTCATCTGGGGCGCAGTTCACGTAGTTGATCCACAGTGCGACTTCAGCGGCGCTTGCACTGCCTTGGGGTATTGCATCCGCGGCTGCTGGCTGCAAAACAAACACAATGATTGCCTCGGTCGTTCTCCCCCTTTTCTTTTGAGTAAGCTGCTCCTGATACAAATGAGGATCTTATTGGTGGACTATTCAGCTGCAGAGTTTTCACTCGAACCTGCTCCCTGCTAAGGAACCTTGCACAATTTATTGCAAATGGTTCTCAGCCTGTTTCAAAACTAACTCGGAAGAAATTGTGCAAAAATGTTCATCTTAATATACAGGCAGCTGCATGCTTAATTGTATAGAAGTTGTTTTATGGTATTTTAGGGACATTTTCAGAGCATCGACGCTAATTCAATTTAGACGGAGGTGTGTTTTTAGTTGAAGATAAGCAACCTTGAGGTGGCATTTCAAGCGCAAGCGACAGTACTTCACCGAGGGATGATCTTTAGGATACAAAATTGTAACAGGCCTCCATAGCGGTCACCCTAATGGCGTAAATATACCAGACGAGGTTGGAAGCATAATATGCACAGTTAAAACCATCTTACTGCACACAGGGTCGGTATTGAAGCGACAGGACGCAAGTTTTACCGGCGAATAACACAACTAATGCCACTTTACAATCACGGAAATTGCTTTTGTAACCTGTTCTCTCCTCGCTCGAAGTTACCATTGCAATTTGTGTTGAGATAACAAGTTGCTTAAGCTGCTCATGAGTGTACTTTTCCTTCCACCAAAAATTTTATGTTTGGTGGGCAAATGAAAAGGTGGCAAAGGATTCAACCTTCGTCGTGTAAGACGATGCGCGGATTTTATGAAAAACACATTACCAATACCTAAACGCGTTACAGAACATTCTTGCCGCTTGTAGACTTGGCAACATTGAAGACCTATCAATCAAACGGACTGTGTACAGTGGCAATAAAATATTGGTTAATGCTACGCCTAATAAAACTACTTGTGTCAAGAAATGAACGCCAAGCAAACATCTATGTTTATTTATAGGTAGAACTTCGTTTTCTGTGGAAGCACCTCCCAGTGACTCAAAAGTCGGTTGCATTGTGCGGTCAGTTTGGGTAAAGCAACAAAATTGAAAAACTTGCTGAGAAGTCCTGAAAGGCATCGGTTTCTGGGAAAATTTAAAAAAAAATGTGCGATTACGCTGCTTATTTCATAGCAAAATTCAGTGAACGTCAATATTGCGAGAACAGAAGAAATTGGCCTACTGTAAAGGCCTTCACAAAAAAAGCCATCACCCATTCTTTTTCACAAAATCTTTGCAGAATTGCCACGCAGGACCGATAAGTATATACTGCAAAAATATGTTGTTATTTTATTCTAAACCGGGAAATAGAGCATAATTGTTGAGCTCCATATACTTGTCCCTAGGATGTGTGTATTTCAAATGGTAATTACATTTATATTGCATTGCAAGGTGATTGTTCCAGTGGATACTAGTAAATAAAGTAACTCACACTTCCTTTGCGTCTATTATGCTACGAATTGAGTTTGTCTTTAGTTTTCAGGCTTTCTGCAATCGTATTGTTCTTACGGTACATTGAGGTAACGAGCACGCGAGAACACGCAAAGCGAGCGGTGAAAGGCTGGCGTAGAAAAACTACTTTTGGCACCATTATTTATTTATGCCTATTATCTAGAACATTCCCCATTATACGACCGATGCCCATAGTTCTAAAGCGCAATGACACCTTTACAGCAGAGGAATGACAGGGTTCTGTCCAGATAAGCAGAGCAGCTAAAGGGGTCTCAAGTATAATTTTTTTTCAATAAAATATTTGAATTAGGCGCAATAGCCGTTTCACACAGCAGAACGAGTACTAATATTCCCATATGATTGCTTGTTTATAGAAACAATCTTGACTGGGACAGGCCTTAAAAATCTTGTTAACGAGTCGCAAAATGTTACAACTGAATATGGCTTGTTAAGAGAATATGGTTTTCTAACTTTCAACGTTTTACTCTACGTATATACAGTTTATCTCATAAAATAGGGTGACTTCTAGATAATTAGCCTTACCACGACATGAAAAAAATGCAAACTTTCATTTTTAGAAGACGAGAAAGAACTTTCAGGCTTATTTCAACACTTTTTTTTTCAGGTAACATACTGCAATGGGTTTAACTTCAACATATTGTTGCTCCGTTCTTCCTTATGTCCTGCGCGACTCACAAACTATTGTATTCACTAATAACTTGTTTTTTCTAGGAACTAAATGTCAAATATGACACAAGGAAGAAACACAGAAGTAAGAATTTCGCCTGTATTGCCTCACAATAAAAACTACATTCCAGATTTCCGTAAAACGCCTCGAGGCTCATCACTTGTACAAATGAGTAGTCCATTTTTTGCAAGAATAGTTTGCTATATATTGGTATAAATAAAATAATTGCGTTTTTACCCGAATCGCCAAGCATCCATTCCGTTAGCAATTTTTTTGTTGTTCTTGAAATGAATATTAGGAGAGATTGGCGCCTTTATGGTGGCCCCGGCTACTCCTTGTCACTTGGCAAAGGAACAAAATTTGCGTAAAAAGAGAGAATTGCGAGACGAAATATGGCACTCAGTAGAACACTGGATGAATAAAAAATATACAGTCCAACAGTACATGAGTCGCAAAGTTCTGTGCATTAGTTCAGTCCACATACGCCTATATAACGTCAGATGTTTTGAACAGCCAAAACACACAACACATGTAATGCGCTGCAAGTGCAGAATTGAATTATACATATTGCGTAGAAGTTGCGATCACAACGTAAACCAATTATGAAACACGAACAACGTTTGTGTTACTCATGTAGCGTATTCGGATCATCTGATACCTAATATTTTCCCAAAATGTTGCTGTCCTCTAAAAACTTTTTCAGAGCAACAAACGCTCTTTTTTGAAGACCCGCATTTGGCAATGGGCCAAGTATTAGGCAGCCATACGAAGTAAGAAGAGCAGTTTTATAGGCCTTGTTAACTTAGAAACTTTTGCTTTATAACTTAATATTCGAAGAAGTTGACAGCGCGGACAAGTAAACGTCAACACATCACACTCGATGAGCGCGGGCACTCGCTGTCAAAACGCTGGTGTGAGCAAGTGCGGCAGCAGCAGCGAGCGAAGTCACCTTCGACTATCGCTTCCACACAAGAGCTGGGAGAGAACACAGTGCGCAAGAAGTTATGAGCCGTCTGCAGATAGCTTTCAAGATACGACGCGCGCGACCGCAAGGGGATATGCAAAGTGTTCACTTGTTGGCGGAGTTGAAGTCACCACACCTCCGTACACCCTACCACGCTGCCTCCCCGCTTTTGTCCCTTCTGCACGTGAGATTGAGCAGCGATCGCCAGTTCCTGTTGTGCCCGGTCGCGAAATCATCATCATCATCATCATCATCATCATCATCATCATCATCAGCCTGGTTACGCCCACTGCAGGGCAAAGGCCTCTCCCATACTTCTCCAACAACCCCGGTCACGAAATACGCCAGTGCAACTAAAGCCCCTTGCACTTCGTAAAGGAGCGCCACGCTTTCGAGAACGCCGCCTTCTGCTCGCGATCTCTGGCCGAGGCCGACACCGCGTCGCTATTGGCCTAATGGCATCACGTGGGCCCTCGCGCCGTTTTCGTTTGCTTACATTCGGGCTTCAGCACCGTTTGTACTTGAGAAGCGCCTGCGGAGAGGCGAGGAGCGCATGTTGGCGCCGTTGCTCATCGGTATCGTTTTGAGTCGGGAACGCCTTGAAGTAAGTTTTGTGGAAAGTGCGACGTCGCTTCGCGGCATTTTCTGCGACCATGGCCTGCAGTGCCTTCACATGCCAGAGTAGTTTTATTAGAAAAAGTGAGAATCTCTCGATACTGCCCGGTAAGCGGTACGCTGTAAGAGGAAGCTTTAGCTCGGGTGCTCCTATCTAAATACATGTGAAAAGAGAATTCGTTTTCCTCGGCAGCCAGTGCACCAAATTTGACGAGGTTGCAATTAAAAGAAAAACTTGAAATCTAGTGACTGTTTGTCTCGAATGTTTGATTTAGATTGTCAATGTTTTAGAAAAAAAGTTGGCAAAAATAGAAAATTGTAGGAAAACGAAACCATCAAGTTTACAACTCTAACTCAGCAATGAAAAGCGATACCGCAATTATGTGAATTACGCCTTATAATACATTTAAAACGCACAAAATTGATGCGTCACACATGAATGTGAAAAAATTCAGTAATATGGAAATAGAGCTTTGGCAAAACCCTTGTCCGCAACGTAACAAACTCTCGTAAGATATAAGATAACATGTCAAATTTGTCCGCTTTCAATGAGCTAGTGGGTGCCGTTTATAGAACCGCGATATCTGTTCTTTATGCCGAGCTATTAATTTGTAAACTTCGTTCTTCCATTTTTCTCAAACTTTCAAATTTTTGAAATTCGTTTTCACAACATCCAGGCCCTAAATCGAAATTCCGCTTCCAACAGTCCCTAGAATTTAACTGTCTCTTTCAAATGCAACAAGTTTCGGTAAATTGGGTCCAGGTGTTTTCTCAGAGAAACGTTTTTGCGTTTTACATGTATTTGAATAGGCCGCGTCGGAGTTGGGCCCGAGCTAAAGCTTCCTCTTAAGAAAGACATAGATTCATCGAATTGGGGGGAGAACTTCAGATCAACACTCTCAACAGTGCTGTACGAGGGAGCTTCGAGTCTATCATATTAGAGTACTACACGACGTGCACTTTGCTTATATAAGCAGTATGTGGTAGCGTTTGGTGCGCTTAATCGTATTGTACGCCAACAGGCTTCAATTCGTGCGCACGTGATGCTGCGTGTGGAAACATGATAACGAAACCTTTAGGATTCAGCGCATTCCTTTTGACAAGATTTGAGGCTTGAGCGTAAGAACTCATCTTAGGAGAGCACACTCTCTGCATTTTGTGGTTGCTAACTAGCCTTGTTTAGAGCGAATAGCTTTGTTTGCCTCATTTTTTGTGTGTCTTCGTCATTGGTGGTCGCTCAGTGGATTTACGATACAAAGGAAAAGTGTGCGTGTTCTCCCAAAACTGCGTTCACCGCCAAACGACAACATCGTAAGACTTTGAGACGTTAACTCGTGCCGGCTTTAAAGTGTGGGTAGGTTAGGATGCGGCGGTGGAGCGCTCGCAAAGATTCCGTGTGGCCGCCCGCTCGTTCACTGGCACTGGCCACTCGTTCCTTCTGAAGTAAGATAGAGTTCCACAGATCACCTGCCGCTCGCTCATATATATATATATATATATATATATATATATATATATATATATATATATATATATATGAAATCGAGCCGCGTTTGGTATAGCACTGGTCATGCTGCGCTAACCTGTCTCTTTCAGTACGTGACATGGTTGTCACTCTGTATGTTATTTTTACGTATCGCTCGTTTCAAGACCGATTAAATACATTCTGCAGAGAATGCGTAGCAATGACGCACGCTAAACATACTTGCTTCGCGGCTTCGCGGATGCCATTGTGGTTCGCCGTGGACTTGGTGTACGGTCCGAAGCGATGACCTCGACCAAAGGGCACCACTGTGAAAACGCCCAGTCTCGCTCTCCATGTCTTTGAAGTCATCCTGGCGAGTCCCTGTGGTAGCATGTTGAACTCGCGCTCAAAGGTCCGCCGGGGCACATGTCGCATGAGGCGTCTAGTTATTGTTGGTACATTACTCAAGGGATTCGTCATTACTGATACTGCTTAGAACAGTGAAGATTATCGGAGAAACCATGCGCAGGAAATAAAGAAAGTACGACTTTGTTTATTTGCCAACAATCGGCAGCACCAGAGCGGTTCGTGAAACATGCTAGTGCGTTCGTGCAGGGAGCGATTACGGATTGAGCTAGAGGCGACATACAGTGGCACTTGCCTACAATGCCAATGCAATACAGAGGGCGGCAAAAAATGTCAAGAAAAGTAACTGCAGTACAAGCATCTCAGTTGTGGCGAAGTAACCTGCCCGTAAGTGATTACGTCTCTGAGCCACTGTGGTGGCTCATAGACTTAATATTATTGCTCGTCCTTTTCTTTCTCCTGATTATACCAATATTAATCGAGCATCATATCTTTTCACCTTTGATTATGCATCGCCGAGTGTACACGATTTTCGCTTTTATTTACGCATTACAAAGTGTCTGTATTGTGGTGGTGCGTACTATCTGCATTGTTTTTACTTGTCATTCCATCGTCATTCCTTTGTTAGTTTGTTTCTTTGTTCCGCTATAGAACATTCGCTTGAATTGATTAATGATTGTACTTAATATATATATGTAATGTTCTTTGCGTACGGTTGATTGCGCTACTCACTGCCACCATGTAACACGGGGGCTAGGGGCACCTCAAGCTGCCTCATTGCAGCTTTTATCTTAGCCTCCGTCATTTTTTTAGCAATGGAAAGAAAGAAAGAAAGATAGAAAGAAAGGAAGGAAGAAAGAAAGAAAGAAAGAAAGAAAGAAAGAAAGAAAGAAAGAAAGAAAGAAAGAAAGAAAGAAAGAAAGAAAGAAAGAAAGAAAGAAAGAAAGAAAGAAAGAAAGAAAGAAAGAAAGAAAGAAAGAAAGAAAGAAAGAAAGAACATAAGCGTCCAGTGGATGCTGTTTGCACTCGCTTGTGTTTTGACAACGCAAATTTTGTAAGCTGAGAACCAACGAAAGTCAGAAGCGGGAACTCAAGCCGGGCTTGTACAGGTGACGCCAGGCTTCACTTAGCGCTTGTGACAACTTGTTTAACCGTGCGTTTAGGACTCCTTGTAGCAACGTGAGCATATTCATATAATTCGTTCGTTTACAATAACAGAGAGCACACAACATGAACCAAATAAGTTTGATAAACGGAAGTTAGGATTCCTTACCCCCTCGGGAAGGAAAGAAAATTCATGGGCCGGGCAATTAGACGACTTTGGCAATGAACAGCCGTCGTGTCCTGCGAAACGAATTTAAAGACAAGAGACGTCAGCAATACCAGAAAAGATAGGCATTAAAAAAATTATACTGACGTTTAACTTTGGCAACATGGCTAACGCGAAAGCGTAAGGGTGCCATAGCACACACTACGCTATCTGCCCTCGGTACGCCTTGACGCATCACAAAATCTATTCAAGACAGGGCTCATGCGGCCGCGCAACATGCAGAGCTGCCGGCGTAGAACTCCCCGTCGTAAACATTCACTTACTGTAAGCGATGTGCCTCCTTCGTGGTGGTTAATGACACAAGCTTTGACAAGTCCCGTATAACGTCCAGTACATATGTGGTATATTTTCCCTCTAGCGAAAAAGTACTGCATATAAACAGACTTTCAGATGACCGTATCCAGCTTTTCTGGACAAGAGCGTTTAGTTCGCGTGAGTGCCAGCGCGTGGCGTACTGACCTTAAACTTTTCAAGCTTCCAGCGGTGACACATGACAACATCCAAAAAAGTTGAATAATTAAAAGCTATAGCTGCGCATTAACTTCGCGACAATGCTCGTCCCGCCGGCGTTATCAGTATTCTTGATGCAGCGTAGCCGCTCATCGCCTGGAAATGATATCTCATCCTATGAGCGTTTAGAAGCTACGAGCGATCATTGATTCTGGGCTTTTGATACGGTGCTTTTCTTTCTCTTTTTCTTTTCGTTTTTTTTTCTTTTTCTTATGCTACGGAGTAAACAAAGGGTAACCGTCAGAAGCACTCCATGGCAGCGTTTATTCAGTCGACACATATTCTAGACGTCCGAGCATCGCACAGCGTCTACAAGAGATGCCGTCGGGGACGGCTTTTGATTTTGACCTATCGGTTTCCATAAAGGGACACTAAAGCGAAACAATCAATCAGTTTAGACTAACAAAACATTGTTTCAGAACCATGCAGGCAATCATTTCAATATAATAGATTCATTTTAGGTGATAAAATGAAGGTCGAAGCATCAGTATTTGCATTTCGCACCGAAACCCCAACGCCGGTACGTCAGTGTGACGTCAGGCATTCCAAAGTATGTTTTCGCATTTGGGCCACATTGGCTGAGTAAAGGCTCCCGAAACTTGAAATGTTGAATGTTTGGTTCCTTTAGAACACAACGTCGCTAGTCTGTAGCGCTTTATAAATAATTAGGCTCTAGAAGATGCCATCAAATCCATGACGTCACAGCAACCAGGTGCGGGAACTTCAAGGAGGCGTCGCCACCCGTGTTTCGTTCTTGCTTACCAAGCGTCTTATTGTGGTGAGAATGGTGTTTTTAGTGTCGTAGAAAGGTAATTTACTGACTCTTTAGTGTCCCTTTAAGGTGGCGCTAGTTATTTCCCCAGCGACTTTGTTGTCCGCACTAATGGGCTAACGCAGCAGCTGCAAATCGAGATGTTCTTGAGTATTAAGACATATATACATGCATATGTTGGTTTTGCACCTTGACGCAAAATTCACGACACAAAAATTGAGCAAACTGTCTCTGTGTAGTAGGCCGTTAGCATGGTATGGCCGAAGCCGCTCGCAATATTACGTCAGATTTACTGGCCACTAGGCAAGGTACATCTTCGGGTATCACATATACAGTACTTGCAGTTAGTTCCCAAAGTAATCTCATTTCACGGTTACCCACGTGCGTGAAGGAAGGCTACTATATAAAATTATTGTGCTGTAAAATATGCGGCATTTGTCTGTTCGCCATGTTGTCTGCCATGTTACCGTTCTGGATTTATAGTATAGCCACAATGAAGAGAATCAAGATTGATTGCCATAAATTCTGTACTCACATACTCAAATACCCCCCGCACAACTCCTGACACTTACTCCTGTTCACAAGTTGTGCGACTACCAAGTACGTGCTTAACAATTGTTACGTAAGACAACCACAAACTCTTGAGGCAATTCGTAGTGGGGCATTCCGAAATAATTTGGACCACTTGGGATTCATTACCGTGCGCCTAACCTTAAGTACTAAGGTGTTTTGGCATTTCACATCCATCGAAAAATGGCTGCCGTGGCTGTGATTCGATCACACGACCTCGTTATTTGCACCCGAACCCAATAAAACCTAAACAACCACGGAGGGGAAGGAATGCATGCAGTTCGAGTAAGGCGACACTCGGCACGTCAGACAATTTGTTCCCATCCTTATTGCGCGAGAATTGCTACGAGCCGTCGAAGCATGAAACCGTAGAGTGCACTGTGTTTAATGCGATGGAGCCCGCATCCAATATTTCAGACCCGAATCACCCTGTAACGACTGACGACCAGCCATCTCGCTTATACCTGCAGTGACCAGACAAGTGCCGAGCTCTGGCATCTCCCAGCGGACCAATGTGTTTGACCTCTCTTCAACACTTGCCGACATTCTCGCCTTATTTCGCACCATCGCGCTTCAGCTGAAGTGCTTCAACAGTCAAGTTATTTGTGGCAAAATTTGGCCGCCCTGTCAACGTAATGGTTTCTTATTTTTAGGTTATCTTCTATATTTAGGACAATGCTGTCCTGAGCTTTCCAGCAGTTTCACCTTTCCTAAAATGCCCGCATTATTGTCGGCCTCTGTTCATATTTGGAGGATCTTTAATAGACGTTGAAACTATAGCGCGGCCCCCTGACCACACTGCTCAAGTCATTTTATTTCCCTGAAATCTTGTGCAAGCTTCTGCCTTCTTGCCGTTCATCAACCTCCTTATATCCTTCTCACTTGTATCTCAATCCCACGGAAGTTGGCAGCGATATACTCTTATAGCATGAAATAGACCTGACATCAACCGAACTTGTAAGATCAAAGCCTTAGAGGCTGCCTCCACGAAAGAGAGAAATTATGGAGGCAGAGATACAGCGCATGCTAGAGTTGGGAGTTATTGAGCCCGCTGAGTGTGAATACACGTCACCGCTAATACTTGTTGAAACCCCTTATAAGGACCCTCGTCCGTGTGTTGATTAGAGAAAGGTGAATGCCATGAGTAGGGATCAGCTGTACCCGATACCCAACATTGAGGAACGAATCGAAAGAGTTAGTGCTGCTAAATACATTTCAACTATAGATCTCGTGCGGGAATACTGGCAAGTTCCACTTTCAGAAAGTGGCAGCCGCTATGCCGCATTTATCTCACCTGTGGGCATTCGCCCTCACGCCCTCAGCTTCGGGCTGAAGAACGCGCCGTTTAGCTTCTCTAAGTGAATGGATAGTGTCCTAAAAGACATGCGGGACATGCCATATCTTGCCATATCTTGATTGTGTAGCAATTCTTTCGGACAGCTGGGAACAGCACGTAACGCACCTAGGTGCGTTACGTGCTGTTGTTCTCACGGTTGAGGGAAGCTCGCTTAACGATGAAGGCGGAAATGTGTAGGTTCGGCTGCTCACAGGTTACTTATCTGGGCTGTGTCAGCCAGAGTACGAGACGGCCGGCCGAGCTAAAAATAGCTACTATTGGAGAATTTTCACCACCGCACACGAAAACAAGCATTCATTCATTTTTGGGACTTGTGGAGTACTATCAAAGGTACATTCTGAATTACTCGCAAATAGCGAGGGCGTTAATGGATCGCCTCCGATAGGGAGCGCCCAGTAGCGTGCACTAGGATAAGGACAAAGAGAACGCTTTCCAAGGTTTGGAAACGCCATTGGTTTCTCGTCCTGTGCTTCGCGTGCCAGAATACACCAAGGAATTCATACTTCAGTGCGACGCAAGTTACAGGGGCATGGGCGTGGTAATTAGGTCGGCATCGATAATGAGGAACATCCCATCCTCTATGCCAGCCGTAAACTAACTGTAAGAGAGGAAACCTACAGCGCTTCAGAGAAGGAATGTGCTTGTTTAGTTTGGCCAGCCCAGAAGTTGTCGTGTTACTTGTACGGAGAGAGGTTCATCTTCGCGACCGACCACGGTCCTCTGGCGTGGCCCAATCCAATGTCACAGAAAAATGGCTGTTTCCTCCGATGGAGCTTCACTCTCCAAGAATAGTTCTCCGTTAGATAGAAGAAGGGAAAGTTGCATAGCAATGCGCATGGCCTGAGCAGGCTAATTTGAATTCTGCGTTTAAGAGGAAGCTTTAGCTCGGGCCCAACTCCGACGCGGCCTATTCAAATACATTTAAAAACGCAAAAACGTTTTTTTGAGATAACCCCTGGACCGATTTTAATGAAATTTGTTGCTTTTGAGAGAGAAAGTTGAATTCTAGTGACTGTTGGAAGCGGAATTTTGATTTAGGGCTTGAATTTTGGTAAAAAGATTTACAAAAAATCAGAAGTTTGAAAAATATAGAAGCACGATGTTTACAAACTAATAGCTCTGCATCAAGAACAGATATCGCGGTTCTGCAAACGGCATCCATTATATCATTCAAAGCGGACAAATTTAATATGTCATTTTACATCTTACATGAGTTTGTAACGTTGTTTACAAGGGTTCTGCAAAAGTTGTAATTACGTAATAATAAATTTTTTGAGATTCATGTATAGGATGTCAAATTTGTCCGCTTTAGATGTGCTATTAGGCACAATCCACAAAATTGCGCTATCACCTATTCTTGCTGAGAAACAGAGTTGTAAACTTGATAGTTTCGTTTTCTGAAAATTTGCGATTTTTGCCAATTTTTAATAAAACATTGACGACCTAAATAGAACATTCGAAACCAACAGTCACTAGATTTTAAGTTTTTCTTTTAAATGCAACAAACCCCGTCAAATTTGGTGCTGTGGTTGCCAAGAAAAATTACCGACGATTACGTTACTTCCTAATGCGAAATTTGAGCGCGGCAAATAAGCTGTTTCACCTTTTCGATAGATTGAGGCAAAGAAATCGAGCAACACATGTATGCGCTATCACAGAATTTTTTTTTTCACACGTATTCCTTTAACAAAGACTCCACTAACAGTTCTTGACAGTCATGAAGGAAGCTTTGTGGTCGGAGAAATAGACTGATATATGTTCGACTTGGTACACCAATGCTTGATTCTCAAAGACGAGATCTATACAAGTGCCTCGCGAGGTTGTCACAGCCGTGGGACGCGTTACGAGCGAGAGGAACGGGATGTTCTCCCGCATAAGTGTTAGGAAATTGCTGTTTGTCTTTATGTCAACATTAAAGTCCCCCACTACTAACATCGGTGTGGAGTTAGGGGGGGAGGGGGGCGGCGTATACACCCAGCGGAAAACGATGGGGGCAGAAGCGCGCGCAGCAAGCGGACAACACGATAAAGGGCGGAGGGAAGAGATAGCAGCGACTGACTGATGCCGCTGACGCCGATAGTGAGTCAACCCCAGCTGCGGAGTTGGTTTCAGGGACAACGCCGCCGATGCCGACACAAACAATATGATACCCTCGCTTCCGCAGCGCTAAGAACCAGGTCTAGCCGTGGGAAGGTGGTCACGTATTCGTCGACGTGCCGGGGCCTACGTGAAATAACCGGCCCGTCGGCAACTGAAGAGCACCCTATCCGCCACACAAGAACAGGGGGGGGGGGGACCCTTTCCTCCTCTTTCTGCATGGCGGCGACGGTGTTCTATGCAGTCACGTTATCTTGACTCTCTAGCGGCGTCAGCGGCATCCAGCGGTATCAGTCGGTCGCTGCTAGCGCTGGGGGGATGAAAGGGGAGCGGAGCTGGTTACGAGGCCGACGACAACGCCGACGACGACGCGAAACCCAGGAACGGACGCCAAAGAGCTGCGCTCTAAAAATTGCTGAAGAATAGCGTAAGAAGTAATACATCGATTATAGACAAACACACAGTAACATAATAAAAATATAAAAATTTAAGATTCCCGCAAAGGACATAATGAGAATCATCGCGTCACTCATTTTATGCCACTAGATCTATTCCTCCACAAAGATAAAGATGGAAAGAAAGGCTTGTAATTTGACATAGGCCTTGTCCTGTTTGTTGCCCTATACGTCGGTATGGGTTTGAGAGAACAGAATAGGGAGAGAAAGGCTGAAAGAGAAGGTAGGAATTCTGATTATTTAAGTGTTCTTGAAGAGACACAGCCTTCTAAAGTTAAAAACTCACAACCGTTGTATTCTGGTGCTGCACAAGCGCAAGTATATAGCGCTCGTGATCCTCACTCGCCTGATGATTGGCCAACGTTCTTTACTACGTATAGGAACCTCGGACATAATATCAAAAAGGCAAAGGAAACTGCTAACTTCCAAGTGAAGTTTTATTACGGACACCACGTCATTTTGACGTAAACAAGCGAGACAACGCCGACGACGACGCGAAACCCAGGAACGGACGCCAAAGAGCTGCGCTCTAAAACGAAAAACGTGTATTTAGATAGGAGCACCCGAGCTAAAGCTTCCTCTTAAGGATACCGCCTAAATTTTGGGGTTGGTATTGTTAATATGGTTAGGCCAAGAATAACCCCTCTCATTTAACAGGACTCCGTCCATGATTGCCCAACTTAGCACGAAATCGCTTCAAAAATTGGCGTAGCGAAATGCAGCATTTGTTGTTTCTGCACTTTTTATTCTCTGACGCCTAGCGGGACTAAATTGAGATCCAAGATCAGATATCTCGGCGCAGAGCCGTGTTGCGGGGTTCGCTTAGCAGTTGCTTGTCCTTGTTGGATATTTTGGGGCGGTGTGTTCATTTCACAGCGGGTCGCTGCAAGCCAAAGCATCCCCCCTTGTCACCAGCTATTCTCTTCCTGCCCTGCAGTTATCAGTACTGGCCAGTCAAGATTTTCCGCGCCATGGAGCAGCTGTTACGAACAGCCTGCAAGGGTAACGAACTTACAGGCCATTCTCTTGGTCGGTACCTTGGTACCGACCAAGGGTACCGACCCAGCCACAGCTGCGGCGGTGGCGTTATAAGGCGCACCAGACCTTGGAACCCTCCCGGCCCGCTGAGGCGACTCGCTTTATAAGGGCGACGATACGCCTCGTCCCCAGCCGTAAGGCACCGCTATGACTAGACGTGGTCGGCGGACCAAGTATTGTTAGCGGATTCACCATGGCCGCCACGGTTTGTTTGGAGCGGGGGAACTCCTGGAAGAAGATGCTTTGCGGCACCCTCTCACGGGCCTTAGAATTTGTCAGTCAATGGACAGACGCGGTGGCCACTGTCTGCAGGGTCAACTGTGGGATCAAGAGGCACCTGTTGGGCGCAGGACACTTGTCTGCGAGAACCCTCTCGCCTAGGTGTGGTCAGCGAAACCTGTGCGCAAGTCAGTGTGTAAACCCTCCCCCGCATAGGCGGGTCGGCTACGACGACTTTGCACGCTCCGAATTTGTCCAAGGTTGAACGGCTGTTTTCCCTCACCTAGGTATCTAGGGAGCACAGAGCGTATATAAGCAGCTGTCGCGCGGCTGCTGAGTTTGCATTCTCTGTCAGTCATGCTAGACTGATGAACTGTAACCTACTCCACCTTTCATGTAGATACTGTAAATAAATCCCATGTTCCTCGTTCTCGATGAGAACTAGTATCTCCCTTCAACAATGTCCTCAGCGTGGATGACTTGGACGATGGCATGGGCCAGCTACCATCTATTTCATTCCCGACCCCAATCTTTACACTGCATACCGTAATGATGCGAACGTTATATAATAGTTATCTAATAATATCCCACATTTTGCAGCTATGCGGTGCGGCTTTGTAAAACCATAAAAATTAGTGTCAATTTAAATGGTTTACCATATAGCTCATTTTTTAAAAATTGTTTGCATGCACTTCTAAGCAACATTTTTCTGTGCCTATTTCGGTGGCTGTGGTATGAATACCAGCTCTATGCATAGAGACGCTAGTTTCTCTTTTATGGCTCAGTAGTAGTTCTAGTAAAATTTTTCGAAATTTCATCTTTACTTACTTGGTCTTTCCCTTCCCGTGGTGTCTTCTCTCTGGCTGTTGTTGAAGCCTTCGCGGTGGCGATTTGGGGCACCAGATCCGGCTGACGAACTGCTCTGCCCGCCTGTCGTGTATAACACGAAGTTGTCATCATGTAGTATTCGCTCCTGGCTATAAAAGTACAGTCCGAAATGCTTAGCCAAAAAAATAAATAAATAAATAAATCAGGCAATCGTTCACTTTATGCACCAAGGAAGAACGCTTAGGAGTGATTGTTGGCGCATAGAAAAACAAACAAAAAGGTAACGATGTAAAACTACCAATAACAGTTTCGGAATAAAGAAACTAGAAATAAGATACAAAGAAAAACAATATTCGCTGTTTATGATAATCATGCAGTGTGTACATTACATATTAGACCTGTCAATACCAAAAAAGTAGGCTTGCATGACTGGCGCCAGCGACATCGTGTAGTGAAAAGAAAATATCGACACAAATAAGCCGACTTTTCCGTCCAATGACGAAAACGAGCCCATGTAGTCTAAGAAGTGAGATGAATCCAAGTGACCAAAACCATTCGTAAGCAAACAAGGCGGGAAAGAGAAAAAAATGCAATCGTTAATTTTAACAATAGCTTAACCATACTCTTTAATCTACGTTCCCTGATTTCAGCAAGAAAAATTATTAGGGGTATTATTGAAGGTTTGAGTAGCATATAAACACATTCTAGCTTTTGTCGTACAACACTGACGTACTTTGTACTGTCGCATATGATGTAATGATCTAGGAGCTACATGTAAATGTTTGATCTCAGTTTCATAAATGACGTGATGAAACCCTTTGAATAAATATGAATTTATGCGAGGGAGAATAAGAGAGAAATATAATTTCGTATTGCTAGCTTAGGCCGCAACGCACAAGGTATATTTCGGCATACTCTACACGATGATAGCAATCCGGCATTGTCCTCAAGCAGAACAAAATGAAAACACAAACTCCGCACCTATGTCAGCTATATATGGGGACTCGCGTCACTGTGAACTGTACCGCTGTGCGCCGTATGCTGCATGCGACAGTGGAAGCGTGCGAGTGTGAGTTGGCGATGGTGTCTCAAGCTTGCGCGCGCAAGGTAAGAAAGCGGGGAGGAAGCGAGCCGTATTCCATAACGCGGAAGGCACCAGGGAGAAGGTAGAGAGGGAGAAGGGGTGGGGGCGTTGTATTCTGGCGTCGACGGCGTATGCCGCGGCCGCGTGGGCCCTATCTCGAAAGCGATCTGCGATGAGGGACATAGTGCGCGCCAAGGGGTGATAGCTTCATGTGTGCTGTGTTCTCGACGCTTACTTCACGTGGAAGCGAGAGGCAGCGCGAAAGTCAATTCGCTCGTCACTGCTGCCGCGCTTCCTCACTGCAGCGTTTTGACCACGAGTGTGCACCGTCACCGAGTAAGATGCGCTTGTGTTTGCTTTGGCGCGCGTAAACACTACGCTTGTTAAATTAGTTAATATGCGAATGGTTACAAGTTTACGCGGCCAATAAAACTGATAACGTTACTTCGTATAGCTATCTACTAATTCGCTATCGCTATCGATACTTCGCCTTTTGGGCGTAACTGCTACAGTTTTTGATGGTATTGGGTGCTGCATCACTCCAGAAAGAGGCAGAAGCAGCGCGCAGAAGCCCAAACACACATCAGACTTGTATTGACGCGAGTAACATATAGAAAAGGGCACACACACGCGACAGTTCCACAAAATACCTCAGACGACATGCAGCTATATATGCGCATCGGTCAATTATAATCGGCCTACGGTTCAGGCGGACGCGCGTGTCACCGTGTCGGAGACCTCGTGGAACCGATGTCGGCCAGCGGAGTCGAGCAGCAGTGTCGGCCGGCCGTGTCAGAAAGCCGTGTCGGACGGCTGGGTTCGACAGCTGGGTTGGACGGCCGGGTCGGACCGCGTCGCGGGACACAGGTGGCCCTGCGCAACGGTCGATATACGGGAGCCTCCGCGTGGCCGGTTTCCCTCCGGCGGGGTATGCACTCCCGAGCCCACGGCCGCAGTCACGGGGTCACGTCCACAGCTGGCGGGGTAGCCCTGTGCCCGCTCACCCGAATGCTCGATCGCCCCGGTTCAGGACCGCCAGCCCTCCTGGCCCAGTTGCCCAGCGGAAGAGCGGGTCGAGGTAACCTCTCAGCGGGCGACAGCGTTGACTCGGGTATGGCGTAGTAGCGCGGCCGGCGATAGCTCCTATGGGCCAGACGCCCAGCGAGGAAGCTGTTTTCCGTCGAACGCCAAACCTCGCGCGCTGCACACGGCACGGGGCCACGGGCCACTCTCTCTCGCGCCACGCTTTTTGAGGCGCCACTGCCGACGCTCATAAACTGGTGTCGATGATGATCATGGCTCTCTTGGGGGTATCTGCCAAGAGTCGCTGTCCTCTTCGCCACCGCACGGCGCACTGTCTTCGTATGTTTTATGCAAAGCCTACTAGCCGCACAACCACGCTCTTCCTTGCTGCGCCGCGCACGGCCGCGTAGCTACCATATGACGTCATAACAGCTGCAAAGTGGACGCTTAAGCTTCGCCTTCAAGAGTGCAACGCGACAGCGTTCCCGTCGACCCGCGAAGGGGTGTAAGACGATGGGCTACGGCGCAGCGACTACGCGCCCCGCATCGGACGCGGTGAGCATCGAGCAACGCAGCGTTCGCCGCGACAACGAAATGTGCGCCCGAGCAAGCGACGCACGCCTGAGCCGACGCCGACGACACCGGCTTTTCTACGACACGAGCTCCTTAACGCTGTTGCGTTAAAATAAAGGCTAGTATGCTTCGCATCCTGGGCTTAACCTTAGCTAAGCCACAGCCATTTTATGTTTCGTACTCCCGCGTACCACATATTACCACACAGTTATTAAAACAGTAAAAAAGGGACACCTGGCCCGCAACATGACAGGCTAAACACACCTCTCCCCCAGGCCCATTTGTCAGCAACAAGTGGCTCTGCTGTGTCATGTCTCATCCGAGTAAACAGACTCGGATGAGACATGATTCCAATGGAGCATCCACGTGACAGTGGAATTAACCGTAGGTAGTACCCGTAATAACGAAAATGAGCTTAAATAAAGCAGTTACATTGTGAATGCAAATGAGAAGGCCAACGAATTCCGCCCTTCCAGCTGGGCTCAGCCCACTCGTTGCTTCCAAGATTGCACTGGCGCCGATGCGAACTCGAGGTCACGCGTAGCTGCAGCAGTCGCATAGAGAGAGAGAGAAGTGGATGCACTGGCGTCTTGCACCCTCCACGCGCAGGCAACGCCTTACAATCACCATCAAACTTCTGTTGCCCTGCCTGCGTGAGCGGCACACAAGTGAAATAGAGAGAGATAAAGATAAAAGTGTGACTGCGATTGTGATGCGTTGCCATGTGGCCGCTGCCATGGCCGCTGCTTAGGTGTAGCTAGGGCGGCTTAGCGCAGCTACGTTACAGTGCAGTAGAAAGCGCGGTGCAGAGGGCGGCACTCCCCGCGTGGTTCCGGCGGCGTCGCCAGTAGCGGCTGAGATACGATCGGCCTTTCTCAAGAACAAGCAGAAGAAGCGCCCGCATGCGTTTCTCTCGCATGCGCTCGCACCGCTCGTACATGCCTGGCGCACACTCCAGATTTCGTTCAGATTTTGCCTCGAAGCACTTTATTTAGTCCGTATATGCCCTGCTTGCGATCAGAAAATGAACTGCGTATTGTCTTTAAAGTGCGGCTCCTAGGTGCCCATTCCTGCGGCGAGCGTCGGCGTACTCGAGCGAACGAGCACAGCGAAGGATGAAAGAGCGAACACGGAGCGCAGCGGGAGACGAAAGGTATGAGGAGGAAAGCGGAGGAGAAGGGTGCAGCAGAATCATGAGGTGAAACAAAGAGGAAAAAGAATGTGGTGAAAGCGTGAGAAAAAAAGTGTACTGCGGCAACGATGGCTACGAGATGGCGCTAGGGTGGCGTGCGTCGTCTTGGAGGTCTGTCCGCGGCGGCTGCTGTGAATCGCGCCCACGCGTCACCCGCGCGCTGCCTCTCGCGATCTACCGATTAGCGAGGCAGTCGTGCCGGACTTAGTTCCATTTGCAACGTGCCGCACAAGATAGGTTGTCGGCGCCAGTCGATATAATGTGAAATGAAAACTCGTATAGAGCTGGGCTCAAATTTCGCATTAGAGAATATCGCGAGTGATTTTTTTTATTTTGCCGCATACGCAAAAGGTGTCTCTGAAACACCAGTTGTGCGTGTATTCTCGCCGCTCGAATCTTGTCACGTTCTCGAGAACAGGAGCACTTTCGACTGAAATTGAGTTCCATTCGCATGAGCTTTTTCAGCGCGATAGAAAAATGATCCCTCCCACAGGTTCAGCAGTCAGCATCGAGATTGTTTAGCTCACAGAGCTTGAGGGTGAAGAATACAGTCTATACGATCGCGAGTAAACAGACTCGGATGAGACATGATTCCAATGGAGCATCCACGTGACAGTGGAATTAACCGTAGGTAGTACCCGTAATAACGAAAATGAGCTTAAATAAAGCAGTTACATTGTATGTTCGTTCTCCCTTTGGCACACCTTTCAACAGAACACTATAAGTATCGCCTTGAAAAAAACACGGACTGCGCTAATGAATAACTTCGAGCAAGATCAGCCAGACTCGTTCCTGCTGACACGAGCTGAAATGCTCACGAATTCAAAAACATCATAGAAAACGGGCATGCATGGGGTGGATGATTCACGTGCGCCCACAAAAGCCATTTATTCCGGAAAAGTCACTGAAATTCAGCTGTAGAAATCATCCCGCATAGTAAACAAGAACGAGCAAAAGGAGGGGGCTAGCCCAACAATGATACCGGAAGCCAAATGGCCGGTTCGCTGAAATGACAAATCAGCTATAGTTACCATGCTTTGGCGAGCAATTGAACGAGGCGCGGCATTTCACAAAAGGGGCCCAAACTCATGGTATATGTAAACTGTAACTAATTGTTTATAATAGAAGAAAAACAGAGTACTAAAAACACTAAATATCCGGTAGGGCGCTGAACATTGATATCTCGAATAGTTTTTCCCACTAATGCCATAACCGCCTTAGTTGATATGGTAATGTACACAAGGTCAAATAAGATACATTACGAAGGTCCGGCTGCTTGCTTTGCTTCAGTAAACCCAATTTCGCGTAACAACGAAAGCAAGTTGAGATTAGGCAGATACGCTCGTCCTCTTCTTGGTTCACATTTAAACTGAAATTATGTGGCATCATAGAAAACAACAACTGCAGAAATGAATAATTTCACAGGGTTTCAGCCGGGCTCGTTGCTGCTGACTCGAGCATTTGAAATGTTCCCCAATTGAAAAAGAACAGTCGTTCAGAGAAAGTGGGTGAAACAGGAGCTAACAAGAGCTTTCCAGCCACGCAACAGGCAACCACATCAAGAGTGAGTGATTGCAACGTCGCCACTGCGCTAGCCACCAGTGGCATCAGCCAGCCTGTGAGTTATTGCCTCCGCGTTCTGCACTTCCCCTTTCTAGTTCGCTGAAGTAGCGAGCTGTGGTGAGCTACACTAGCGTTGTTTGACAGCGTATTGAAGGCTGTAGTTTTGAATCTCCGCACCAAATGCGTGCCAAACCCGGGCGAAAGTGATACATTTGAAGTATCAAGGTCGGATATATTTCAGGTTTCCAGGTTTCCAAATGTTCGCAATATCCAATGCTAGTGCAAGTTCACTGCATTAAAACGAGATTTTAATTGCATGGATATTTGCAGGGGTTTAAAGAGGATTTTCTTTACTACGTTATGCTTATTACTTCGTTGCATCTAGTTTCATTATAAAAATGTTTTACTGTATTTTTCGATATGCTCATTCATAATAGAATAACGGAAGGAATCATTTTGCCCTATAGACTTTGTTGCGATGCAGAGGTAATGGGATCACATGGTCCTCGCGCGCCGTACGCCGTGCGTGCGAGTGGAAGCATGCGACGGGGAGCCGATGATAGCTGCTCAATATCGCGTGCGCGAGGGGGGGGGGGGGAAGCGAGTCTTATTTCCGTCGCATGCACACGGCCCCGGATGAAGGGCTAGAGGCGGGGCGTTGTACTTCAGCCGCGAGCGGCCGCACGGGCTTTATCTCGAAAGAGATCTGCTTTCCGCGACACAGCCTGAGTGGACCCACGGCTCGTAGCTTTGCTTGCGCTGTGTTCTCACCCTTCACTTTGCGTTGAAGCGATTCGCAGCACAAGGTCACTTCCCTTGCCGCTGCCTCAAGCTCTCACACTAGCGTTGTGACAGCGAGTGTGAAGTGTTCACGTTTGCCTGTGCGCGCTGACACCATGCTAGTTAATTTACATAGTAAGCCATTGTTTACAAGGGGTAGCTCTACTCCAACTGCTGCTGCGTATGGCGCTGCCGCGTGAGCCCTGTCTTGAAGCGATCTGTGATGCGGACAGCGGAGGAAGTTAGGCGCACCAAGAGCCGGTAGCGTTGTGAGCGCTATCGCATCCATACGCTTGCGCGTACCTGCGTTCACATAGTGAAAAGTAATTACAGCTTTCTGTTTAGATGACGTAATTTGTGTGTCGTTTTTCTGGCCCCGCTTTCTGATGACTGTGGGGTCGCACAACTAGCCAAGCAATGTTCTCGCATTCAAAAGCGCAAACTCTGACTCTTAAGTCAAGCTTTTTAATTAAAGAGAAATGTAGGATGTCCGAGCTATCATGCATCACGTTTTAGAAAGGACGGGCCATCCTACGCGAAAATAACGAAGTGCGTCTAGTTCACAGCCGAGCAGATTGGCCGCAAGTAAATTTTGTGGTTCATCTCAATCAATGTTATTATGTGCACTTAACTAATTGTTAATTACTGGTGCGACTGCCATGCTGTCAATGAAGAGTGTAGAGAATTGAAAGGAACCTAAAGCTGGTCTGTTTTCAGCCAGGTACCTTATGCCTCTCTCATATTTGCGGCTGATGACGAAAGCCCACAAAATATGAAAAATATGTGATAACCATCCGGCCTGCATAAAAAACTCAGTGCCCCTCCAGTCTGTGAAGAAGCATGACCAGCGAAGCTGTGGATGTAAGCCCCTTAATTTCGAACGGCATTTCCGGGTGAGTGGGCCCTCCCTTGCACTATCTTCGGGATCGGCGCACATATGGGGAGTGCATAAAGCCTGCGTCATCTCCGCCACGGCTCGACGTGATATTGCATTGTCTTGAAGATCGGCCCACGCAATGACGTTTGAGTCGAGTAGGACCGCGTCCATCACAGCGCGTACTCAATGGCACAAACGCAGGTGGCGTCTTACGCAGATGCCGGAGGAGAAGGCTCGAGTTTTGTGGTGCGTTCTCGCCGCCGCTCGTCGAACGCTGCCAGTTCATCAGGGGCAACGCACGGCGCGTGGCCATCCCATCCGTTTTCCGAGAATGATCTGAACGGGAATGAATCCCTTTGCGCCGTTGCTCCCATCTGGGGGCAACTGGGTTTTTGCGTGACCGCTGCAACGCCACTCGTGAGGCAAAATACAAGCTTCGCTTGAAAATGCACTTAACCCAGCCATAAGCACCTTCGCTGTAACAAAAAAGCAGTGCCATCAAGCAGGCTCCTTAGCAATAAGTGGCTCATCTAGTACTTTGTCTGGCGTGCCCCGCCCACAACAGCGTGGCGCGACAGATCGCCCACATACTCCTGTGAAGTGTGTTTGAGCGCGTTGCTTTTTGATGCGGGCGTAGGATTAGTAAGGAGATATTTTTCACTTTTTCGGGCTTTCTTTACTAGCAATCAACTAGTAAGATGTACCTGGCTGAAGACAGGGTATTTATAGGTTTCTTTCAATTTTCTACAAATTCCTACATGACAGCATGATACTTACAACAGTAATTAAAATTATCTAATTGCAATTATGAATAAATTGAATGGCGCCAAGAAGAAAACTACTGGCAGCTGCTATACTCATCAATGAATATACGTTTGTCTATCTACGCGTAGAATGATCCATCATGTTTAAGAACGCGATGTACAATGGCTGGGAAACTCTGTAAAAAAATGGAACTGCTTTTCGAAATGAATAATAATTGTGTTTCAATATTGCAAGCTTCAAAAGTGGGAACAAGCTGTCGTGTACGGCAAATGTATATAAACATACTCCCATCACCCCCCCTCCTGCCCACAGCAAGAGATTCTGTAACACTTGTATTTACTTACCAGTATTTGATGAAGCAGGAACAGCACACGCCGCAGCGTTGTCTCTCATAAACTCTGGAAGTGGTGGTGGTAGATCTGTGATGGTAAAAAAAAAAAATTGGTTCCGTAAAACGTTTCTTTACCAAGTCTCATCCATCAGTGCATTACTTTTTGCCTAATACTACCATTTCACTACAGGAATGCGTTGAACAAAAAAAAATGAAAAGAATGTTTAACAAGCAATATCTTTTACGGCCTTTTTTATATTGCATGCCCTGTTACGGACGATCCATATATCCCTGTCATACGGCTGCAGCCCAACGTAGAGAAATATATATTGGGAGCAGGGTAGTAAGGTGATTTTTTTACAAGTGGCATCAAATGACGAAGACCCAACAGATGTCCTTTTCTAAGCCCATTGGAAGCAACCTAAAAATGCTAATGTGGAATCGTTCATGGAAAAAAAGAATAAAAGCGCATTAGCGGTTGGTGCGACCTAAACCCTGTGACTTAATACATGCTTTTAGGGTCGTCTCCAGTGCGGAGTGTGAACATGAAGGGAATTGCCCCACTCGTAAGGTGGGAATTTAAACTATTCGCAAAAGCCGCGGCCTGGTACCGGTCCGTGTGCCGTACCTCGGTATACTGAACGGAAACTAATATTATCACGTCGAACAGCACGTTCCGGCACAATGCTGCCAGTCTAACGACACAATCATCTGAAGGTTCTATCCTTTTTCGTCCTCTTTCACGAGACTGGATCTCACGTGCCGGTCACTTCTTCCTTTTCAAAGCTACAATATTTAGATTCGTTTTAGCGGCAGTAACGGGGCGGGAGCGGGTTCTTTCGCGCTTTTTAGCGAGAACGTGAGGGCGGCCATTTTGCAAGCTCGGGCTGCCTGACATGCCGCGACGGAGGGATCTTGGCTGACAGGCCTGACATCTGAGCTGCTTTTCTTCCAAAGAAGTGCTTCTCTCTCAGTCACATGGGCCTGCACACGTCGCAAAATTGGTTTCCGGCAGACCTTTCGGTGTCAGAACGTTCAGCTGGAAACAAATTGTGCTATGTGCAACCGACGAGCTCCGGCAAGCACTATTCTGATGCACATGTGACCAGGACGCTCACTGATTGTCCTTTATGTGATTGCCCTCCCGGTGCCCTGTCACTCCTGATTGGGGAACCATTGAGCGTTTCCTGCGCTTCTTCACTGCGTCAGATCCATTACAGGCTCACTACGTGTTACAAGAGCGATAAAACGAGGAAGGTTAGGCGCGAAGTTAAACGACAGCAGGAGCGCTGAATAAATTACGGAGATTTAGATGAACAGCCGATATTCTAGGAGACATTAGACAGTTTTGCTACTGCGTACGTAGCGTACGCAACGGCGGTGCGTACGCAAGATCGCTACGTTCTGCAAAGTGCGCATGTGCAGAACGCAACACGCACGGTACTCGATGCGTACCCGGCCGCTGCGTACGCACGCATCTGATTCTTGCGTGCGTGCCTGCGTAGGGAGCCTTGCGTACTGCTCTCGTGGTTCTCGTTTGTTCGAGATAGCGCGAGACAAAAGAGTTTCCCAAAATGGCAGCGTCAAAGGCGACCAGCGGAAGGCTGTACTTTTGTTGGCCTACGATTTGGCTTTGCTGCGTGACGTGAACGCGTAGAAGCCACTCCCAGATCCTGCACGTAGGGAATGCACCGCAAAAATAGGAACTTTGTTTTTGAAAAAGCGTTCAGTGTGAGCTGTTTCTGCGAAAGGCTCGACCTGCTTTTGGCGCAGTTCGTCGCAAATGACCGTGCCAGACTCAGAAAGCAAGTACTCGATTTTTATTTTTCTCGGTATGATTCGTGCATTCCATCCGTATGAAAAGTAGAGTCTCTTAAATGCCTAAATATATATAGTTCGATCGACGAAGCGGGAACGCACCCACATGTTACATCACGTTAGCAAGATCAACAGCGTCTTGTTTGACCGACGGTTCGACGTACTGGCGGACGCGGCCAATGCGCTCCGACGCGTCCGGCGTGTATAACGCTCGCCGTCTTACGTAGGCATTTCGCAGTACTAAAAGGCCCAACGCGACATGCGCTCCTACGTTCAGCAAAGCACTTGCGTGTTGCATACGTATCGTCATGACGCAGTACTAAAACTGTCTATTACCAGGAAGAAACAGAGCTCTGCGGCACAGGTATTGCATGGGCCACGTAGCCAGTGGCATATTAGTGTCGAAGATGAGGTGCCAAGAGAAGGGAAATGCATTCGAGGATTGCACAGAAATGGATGGTGTCAGGAAATCGGAAATTTACCAGTCAAAATCGGGCTTTAGCTGGCGCAACAGAGTGGTAACAGGAGATCGCTAAGAGAGCTGTTCGCTTTGCAATGGACGTAAAATAGGCTGATCATGATGGTGATGACATGTTTGAGGTGGAGCCTTTCTTCGCCCTATGCTCCCGCGAATTCTCGAACTGGGTACATGATTATTATGTTTAGCTAGAGCAGCCACCGGAAGTATACTCATACTCGATCTATCTCGCAAGACCCTTTCTCCATAAGTTGTAGCTGTGGTACATAGACCTATAGGACACAATCAGCAACAAAATACACATAATGTTCATTGTGACTTCGTGCTAACCTCATTGATTGTTGAAATATTCCTTCCGTGAAGCGGCAATCCTAGGCGTTTTTGCGGGATTATCACCTCAATTACTGCAAGGTTTGCGACAATAATCGAACGTGCGCTCACAATGCGAAAAGTCCGCCAAACTCACGGGTTTCACTTGCGAACTGGCTACTGCCTTCTACGTGGGTACTTTCTTCTACGGCAGAGAATTGCTGCGGGAACTCACTCACCCAGAGGGGCTGTCTTGTTCTTTTCATTTCTTTTGGTAGATCGCGCCTTCGGGACCTCCGGAACCTTGCTTTCTTCATCCGCGGTGTTCTCGTGCACGCTCTCCTTGCTGTTGCTCATTATCTTGACAGCCTCACTGCGTAGCAAGCCCTGTTCGAATTGCTCACCGTGCTGTTCCCCAGCCCACCCCGTTGGCACCCTGCCTTCGATCCCACTTCTTCTTCCTTCTGGGCTTGCTGCGCGAGGCAGGGAGTGCAGCAGAGAAGGTCAATGTTGCCCGTAGGCGGAGCATTGAAAGCCATGGATAACGTTGCACAAAGGGCATCCCAGAACGGTGTCGCGGTGAAGAACGCGCAAGGGTGACGTTACATATCTCGACGCTCGGAGCTGCTCGAGGAAAGACCGAATAAAAATAATCGACGCTGGTCAGCGTCCTATTATAGTCTGCGTCCAATGATACGATAACGTTGTTGCAACGCTAATATTGGCCGCTGCCACGGAGGGCACAGTACGCGAGCTTCTCCGCGTTATTTCGCGGTAGCTCGGGCGATTCCACCACCGACGCTTCCTGCGCCGTGATCGCGTTCACCGGCGACATCCACAACTCGAATTCGGTTTTTAGCATGGCGTTCGCTGCGGCGTCGTATGCGAAGATCTATTTGACAGGAACGCTGTACGCGCACACTACATTCATGCCATTATAATAGAAACAGGCAGGTATTGACGACGGATCCGGATCATGAGACGGAAATAATGAGAAGGATAAGAACGGGCTGGGGTGCGTTTGGCAGGCATTCTCAGATCTTGAACAGCAGGTTGCCATTATCCCTCAAGAGAAAAGTGTATAATAGCTGTGTCTTACCAGTACTCACCTACGGGGCAGAAACCTGGAGGCTTACGAAAAGGGTTCTACTCAAATTGAGGACGACGCAACGAGCTATGGAAAGAAGAATGATAGGTGTAACGTTAAGGGATAAGAAAAGAGCAGATTGGGTGAGGGAACAAACGCGAGTTAATGACATCTTAGTTGAAATCAAGAAAAAGAAATGGGCATGGGCAGGACATGTAACGAGGAGGGAAGATAACCGATGGTCATTAAGGGTTACGGAATGGATTCCAAGGGAAGGGAAGCGTAGCAGGGGGCGGCAGAAAGTTAGGTGGGCGGATGAGATTAAGAAGTTTGCAGGGAGAGCATGGCCACAATTAGTACATGACCGGGGTTGTTGGAGAAGTATGGGAGAGGCCTTTGCCCTGCAATGGGCGTAACCAGGCTGATGATGATGATGATGATGAATAGAAACAGAAGCGAGTCCGACAGAGTCGGTTCAGCTAAGATTGGATTTGCTACAACTCGGCTTTGTCCGTTTGAAGCTAAATGTACTTCCCCCCCTTCGAGTCCATCTAGTCTTCTACGTGCTGACCATAATCGTAAATAAAGAGACGTGCAGATTAAGCTTAACGAAAACAGATTTTATGCTTACTGCTGCACTGCTTTTGTTCAAATTATGTTTAAAGATCGTGTTTCAGTGCCAACGTTGTTCAGTGGAACGTTTGGAACTGTTACTTGCCTGGTATTTAAATATATATTGTAGGTACTCTTAGGACTGCTAACATGTGGGAATATGAAAACGTTATAGTCCTCTTGGTGAAATGTTTTTTTTTTTCTTTTTTCCTCGCATACCTTGCCAGCCCGAGCTCTGGGCAAATCAAAACGCGCCAAGCGTCTCAATACGCTCGCTTGCCAGCTAGGAGTTCATAATTCGAAGGACTCCTCAGGGACGTTCAATTGTATATTACTGCTTTTTATGTTGAATATTCATTTTATACACTCATGACTTGACACCATCTCCTACACATTTACAGCGCCATCACGTGGCTAGTGACACACGCACTACGCCACTCCCTTATTACGCACTGCGAGGGATCATCGGCGGAGGCTTGTGCACAGGGCAAATTAGCAGAACATTTATATTATAAAATGGGGTTTCACGTGCCAACACCACGATTTGATTATGACGCATGCCGTAGTGGGGGGCTCCGGAATAATTTGGACCACATGGGCTTTTTTACTATGTACCTATATCTAAGTACGCGGGAGTTTTCGGATTTCGCCTCCATAGAAATGTGGCCACCGCGGATGGGATTCGAGCCCCCGACTTCCATGCTTAGCAGCCCAGCACCATGGTCGCTAAACAATCACGGAAAATGCATCAGAACATAGCAAAGCAGGGACTGCTCTGAGAGTTTCCCTTTTGCCCGAAGTTCCCCCATGCACTGGGAGCCTCTGAGTACGTAATTGACGTAATTGTTGCCCGATTGCCTGCAGTCTTCGAGCGGCCGAGCGAATGCGAATGAACGTGGCGTAGTTGTGGCATCGGTTCCATATGCGATGTCTGCTGGTTTGGTGTCAATGTGTATAGCGTATGTGCAAGGTTCAGAGTGAACACGTTCCGCGATGTCTTCTGTGCCTTTTCGTACCGCCATTAGCTCTAGGTCAGTGACTGAGTTGTCATATAACGCTCTCCCTTCAGCCGTGCCAATATCACTATAAGTCGATGCTACTTCATCAGTTTTTCTAAGTTAGGTAAAATAAGTGCCTTTGTCGCTGTCTCTCCTAATTGACTTGATGATATGTTTGGCCGCCGATCTACGGCTTGCTGCATTTGCTGTACTCCTGTTCCTGAGTGGTTGTACGCCGTCCACAAGGTCGATGAGCCCCCATGGAAGTTAACGAAGAGAGTTTTGCTAGTTGGTGCTGATGCAATAGTTGTGACATAGTTATAGCACCTACAAAAATAACCGAAAACAGCTGGGACAGGACAGACAGCTAGTGTCCAGAACTCGTGCTCTACCCTGTCCCAACTTTTTTCGGTTAGTTTTGTTCGCGCTAATAACTATGTCACAGCAACCCCATAGAAGTGATTTCTTAGGCCTTAAGATGTACCTAGTTTCCAAGCCTCGCGTGTATGACGCCCTACTGACGTTCTGCCAATCGAGGCGGCTAACTTGGGACTGCAATAGCTGGTCTGCTACATCCTCAGGATAATTGAGCGTGCAGAGGTGCAACCGCTCTTAACGACGGGAGCCCGTTGAAAAGCCGCATAGCTCTGAAATTGATTCGTGCACTAGTACAATAGTTCAAGTGCACCGGCTTGAGAGATCGTTTATAGTGTCCCTGTGTATAGTGTCCCTACCACACGAACTGAGTGCTCACTCTCTCCCTTTCTTCCTCTTTATATTCCCCTTTCCCCCACCACCAGTGTAGGGTAGGAAACCGGGTGCTCTTCTGATTGACCTCCCTGCCTTTTGTGTCCAAGCTTTCTATCTCTCTATGCAACTGATTCAGTCTAGCTGAGTGCGCTGCTCCTCGATCGTGCGCATTTAATATATACGTGCGCATGGTTTTTGAGACCACGAAAGCGAAACCCATCTGTCATACGCCAGCCTCGTTGGCTCCCCGGGTGCGATTCGTAATGCGGCTAAGCGCTGAACGCCTGCTTCACATCCGCCGCGGTTTGGCCTGCATGTTCACTGCTTTCCGGATAGGCCCACGTATGGAGAGTGCTTAACTCGTATTTCACCTTCTCCGCGGATCGGCCCTACATTGCACTATCCTCGCGATTTTTTTCCTACACGCGGACTCGGTAGTGGGGAAAGCAGCTCTTAACAGCTTCGCTGTAATACTGGGCATAAGCAGTGGCACGTTGGCAGGATAATTGTTGGATGCTTTCCATATTACAAAAAGTGGCATGAACTGCACATGCAATACGTCTGCTGATCTCTTCGGAGACGAGTTCCAATTGTTAGACACAATGTCGTGGCTTTTTAAATGTGACTACTGCACACATGCACATGTGTTCTATTACCGTGACTTCACTCCAGGAATAATCAGCTAAATTTAGCGCTCGCTCTCTTCTTTCTTTCTCCCTCTTACGAAGTATATTTCCACGTCGCGCTATATTGTGGCCCTAGATATTAACCTAAATGTGGGGATAGTATGACCCACAGCTGCATTCCAATAGCATTACGTTGAATTTTACCTATTTCCTACCATGACGGCAAAATTGTACTCGGAATTGAAGGGCCCTCACAAAGTTACAGAGACGTACGCCGACACACTCTAGGAGCTGGTAATGTTTGAGGATAGTTGCGTGCGGCAGCGAGTCATAAGTATACAATATATTTATGCCAGCGACTACATATTATTACACTAATAATAATATACTTTATATATTTATATTATTTAATATTTTATGTAATATATTATAGTAAACATAAGTTAACATATTTTACTAGTATATGTATTTATGGCGTCCTCTGAACCTGCCTGCCACTACTGAGAAGGCCATGGTGAAGAGGACGCTAGATTTCTTGAGCAGATAGGATGCGTCAAAAGTCGATTTACGTATGCAGCATTATGAGGTTTTAAGTCTGCCACTACAGCCTATGGAAAGCCATGCGTTCCATCAACATGCACAAATTTGACGGGAGAAATGTAGGACGGAGGTGATGGCGAGATCTTGATTCTTTTCCAGGTTGACGAATGGGAATTACCATCGATTCTTTAAATGAAGCTGGAAAATTGCCTGTATCCCCAAAATTATTTAGCTCGTTTAAGAGTCGCCGCTTATGCTCATTGTGAAAGTTCCTGAGCAAGATTTATCTGACGCCATCAGGGCCACTAGAGTTAAGTTACTTGGACTTCTGTAACACTGCCTCAAGCTCGTCAATGGTGAAAAGGGTGTTGTAGGCATCACCGGTTCCACCAGGTATGCGCGGTGGTGGTGGCTCCAGGGACAGGGGTATGATGGTCGCCTACTGTGGAATGTCTCCGCCTGGCTGAGTCAAGTCTCCTGGACGATCTCGTATATTTGATTTGGGCTGGTGAAGAATCCTTCCTTTTCCCTGCCCTGGGGCGAAAAGGCTCGAGCCAGTGCAGTTTGTCTTTAAAGCACTGGTCCTAATGGTGCTGATACTGCGCAGCAAGCACAGCTGAGTCTTGCTCAATATTTTTTCAATAATACATTTAGATTCTTTTTGCATCTGGTTGACCGGCCTGATCTACGATGTTCCCGTTCAGTACACAAACGATTAACCCTGACGTGATTCTGACGATTACATTCAGGTGTACTCAGTCGTTAAGATAATTCCTTCTGACAATTAGGGGACATATTTAGGCGCTCATTTTAAAGCGTGTAATTTATTGTCGTAATGCTCAGTGAACTCAACCAATTGGATTCGGATTGCATGACTGTGCAGCAACTAACATTCTTGATCGCGATCGAAAAGTTTTATCTTTATCGGACTTCATCAACTCTGAAATTGCACGTGTTGCACCGGTATTAAACAACGACCGACAGCCAAAGCGATTCAAAGGACCGCTGCGCTCCTCTCGGAACTGAACTATTGAAATCTAGATGCCACACAGTACGGTCCGCGTGTTTTTTGAAGGTGTAGGCATTCTTTTTCCTACCTAATGAGGAAACCTCTCCGTCTTGTAAGACAAACCCTTATACAGAAATTTACATATAAAACAAAAATTCGAAAGCAAAAACGCTGGGCTGATGAGTTTCAAACCTACGATCCCACGCTCAGAAGCAGAGTGCCTTACCTACTGGGCTAAACATCCACTGTCTTTAATACATGGTAGCAGAATCTTCAGCAAAGCAGAAAAAAGAATGCGCTAGAGAAATTTAAAGTGACTAAGAATACATTCAGAAACAGACAAACACGTATGAGCGTCCAATAAAGGCATCCAGTCCAGAATTTTTCTTGTGCAGCGTACACACCATGAACCTAGGCAGCAGATTCCCGAAAAAGAAAGACCGAGTGCTTCGCGGTGGTTCAGCGTGCCTGTCACACATTCTACAGCGGCAAAGGCTACGTAGGCCAAGTACCAGCAAAATGTAATGCGACAGGTTAGAGGGATGTTTAAAAGGCAGGAAACGGATTGCAATATATTTGCGAAGATAATAGATAGTGTCCTTCAAGACGTAATTAGATCAGTAGATGGAGATCATGAAACATGTGTCATTAGAAAAAGATATAAGCCAGACGAATATCCACGTTGCGCGGTCTGTGCTAGAGTGTGTAGCATATAGAGTAGGTCAGGTCGCAATAGTTCTGGTTGGCTTGGGGAAAGCATTCCATAAAGTCAATCACTAATTCTTGTTTCGTGTGTTACAGCGCAAAAATATTGGGTCTCTTCTGCTTGTAAAGGCACCACCATCTGTTATGATAATGGCCCAACATGGCTAATGACAATGATGGTTGTCCGTATGATGATGGTTGTCTGACAATGATGGTACCCTGCATTATGCGATTTGTTCTTGGAACTGATTTGCGCCAGAATCCGGAAGGATCATCGCTTTGACGAGTTCAAATTGTTATTCTATGAAGTCCGGGTACTTGCTTATCCAGATTACATAGCCTTCTCCTGTGTTGACAGGTGTACAGACTTCCCTTGACATAGCACAGCAGTTCTGCTCAGTTTCTCGTACAGCAGTAAACTTTGAGAAGAGTTCGGGATTTTGGTTCGGTCGATGGTGTACGATGCCCATTCGCTTCGCATGTATTCAGTGGAAGCAACACTTCAAGTGCCACTCTCTCAATAATGGAAAGGTAGTCTTCACTGGTAAGCGAAAGTGGTAAAAGTACGACGTAAGGTTAACAATTTGGCAGGGGTGGCTGTGGTCCCTATTTGGCAGAGCTAAAGATTTCAATGTGTTCTTCGCAGCTCGGCTTATGTATATCCTTCAGGTATTACATTGCTTGTGGCTTAGGTTACAAGCTTTCCATTGTGTGTTTGCTACCTATGTATTGAGCTCACGTAACGTCATGCAGCGTGACAACCTTTTATTTTCATGAGAGTGGGAGTATTGGCCTAGTTCGCCTTTCTGTTAGGCAACATATCTCCCAGGAATTATTATTTCGTGATACTGACAATCCCTGTATGAAAGAGATGTTTCAACTTCGATTAATCTGTTATTTTCAAGAAAAATTGCTGGCACTACCGTAATCGAGAACATCTGTTATTATCAAATGGCAACCGGCAAAGCAGATTGGTTGGAGATGGTGCTAGCCATAATCTTAAAATAGGTGTAGTGCATGTTCGCAACAGCCCATCACACCACACCGTACCACACGGCCCCACGCCATACTGCACACTGGTTCCTATGGACGCTGCCCAGCTAGAAGAAGAAAACCGGCTGAAGGAGGCGCCACACAGTGTGACGCCATCTCTCGAGACGACGCAACATCCGCTCCACGTAACTCATGGATCGCTGGTGTTGAGCAGGCAACCCCGTCTCAGCGCCACAATATGACAATGAAGTGTATGGTGCCATGTATCTGCATTTTGAACATCGCTATAGGAAATGACAAATAAATATTTAGCGTACTTTAGTGTACTAGTGTACTTTAGTGTATTTTAGCGTACTATATTTAGCTAGAGCTCGAGTGATATTGTGAATAAACATTATAAATAGCTCGGAAGCAATATTTTGTATAACGTTTTTGGGCAGTAACTAGCGTATGTAATGTGGCCCTGTACGAAGGGCAGGGGGCTAGAGACCGCATTTTCTGATGTTCTGAATGGCTGTCAGTATGATCTCGTTTTGTTGTCACAACTCGTCCGGACGATGTCCTTTGAATACTCGGATGTTCTTGTTTGAGTGCCTGGATAAAGGCTCTTGCTTTTGGCTAAAGGTCACTTAAAGGTCACCAACAATGGCAGCTGAAAATATTTCATGCTTAATAGTTGTGTCATCATCTGTTAGAGATGCACCAACGGCTCCTTGGGGCTTGTTGAAAGAGGTTGTAGAAGCCTTTCACTTTCTGAAGGCTCATTTTAGTGTGGCTTATCTTTTCATTGCCTCCCGCAAAGAAATTTCTTGTGCGCTCATAGACATGTTGTGTTTCCTGTTCCCCATTATCCTGCGCCTTATTTGAACTATTATTACATAGATGCACTTAAGAGCGTTCGTCGAATGATCATTCCTCCAGGGATCAAAACTTTTTCTCTAAGTTACAGAATGCAACCCTTCCTGCCAAAACCTGGTTAGAAAAAAAAAACAGCTGTTTCGTGCCATGCTTGACATAGTGCGGTTTCTGTCCACATGCTAAAATGATTGACCACTCTTATGTAGATTGTTGGAATACCGTGTCCTTCTAGGACAGTCTCTCCAAAGAACACTTAAAAGAAGATGTGGGCTAAACACCCACGCTTGCGTAAAGTGTATATAACTGCACCATATGAATGTGTTGTACGGCCGTAGAAAACAAATATCAAAGGAGAACAATTTTTATGAAAGCTTCGTTGAAAAATTTGATGATGGTGAAATAAAAGTCATCTCTAGAGCCGCATCTCGTGCTGACTCGGAGCATTGTAAAGACAGAAAAATTACGCTTTGGCGAAAGATAATGCCAAATACGCCACATTACCGATGCGTTTTGGTGGTCGCGGGATGCGCCATCGTTGGAGCGTCCCTTCGCCGACCGAAATGCCACCAATCGCTGATTGCTCATGCACTTTGCGCTCCACTGGCAGACAAGGTGTCATTGTGTTAATAAGAATGATAAGGAGCGATGAGGGATTATATGGGTCTCATTACAGTTGATAATTGTTCTACACGGCGGGATAAGGTGCTGAAAACTGAGAAGGGCTTATTTAAGTTGATCGCAGTAATTCTGATAAGGTTGATAAGGACCCGAACGAGTTTATAGGGGCCGGATCGAGGCCAATAAGCGTTTATAAGGGAAGGATCATTGCTGATAAAGTTGGTAAGGACAGATAAGGCTTGATAACAATCAAATCGATGGTGATCAGGTTGATAAAGACCGAAAAGGTTTCATAAGTGTGTAGTAGTCGGATCAAGTTTGTTCTGTATGATCGTGCTGTTTGCTACTGGCGCTGTATTGGCTTAATTGTGTTCAATTGGTAACGAATATTTTTCCTACATGTGGAAAACCTATGGTTTTGAATGAGTAGAAGGAGAGCCGATATTCGTTAACCCAAGTCAGAACTTACCTACCTTATGGAAACATGGCGGTTAAAAGGTCAACGAAGTGGAATGTCTTATTTTCAGTATTACGACTCTTGGACGTTGATACATATGCGTAATGCACGTTTTACAACTTTATTATGTGAATAGTAAATTGAAACTGATGAAGAGAAAGCGCAGGTTCGTGCAACTAGCCACTAACAACAATGTTCGTCTGCCACACTAATATTCAGAAAGACAAAAGCGCTTCCTGTTGGGCTAGTAGGTAGCTGACCATTATAAAATATAAAGACGCCAAATAAACGCACACACACAAGGGAAGAGTACCTGTCCCTGTCCTGTCCATGTCCTGTCCCGGTCCGTGTCCCGTTCTCTTCTCCTGTGTGTGTCCGTTTATTTGGCGTCTTTATATTTTATAAGGATTCAGAAAGAAATCCCTGTAAATGGCGGACGGAATGTAGTCGCCTGATGTATTTTTATAGAAGATACTAGTGTTAAAAGGGTCATGTTATACGCAGTATGTGCAATCTAAGAGGAAAATTTGTCGTCCAGCCGTATGTAACACTAAGCTGCAAAGCAAGCCAATACGACGGTCGTGGTGTGGGTTTCGCAGACCAGAACACATTTTTTCTCAATTACGAAACGCACATTGATTTCCTTTGTAGCTTAGTGCTACAATCCGGCAGGTGATAATTCTTTTTCATGTACCTCCATCCACCAAGCGGCATTCCACATACCTGGTTTGTAGTACCTGTGGTCTAACAGGGCAACCGAACAAAGTAAGAAAAGACAGTTTGGATGCGTGACTGGGACTAGCAGATACTATGATTAGGCTTTGAAACTCGCTTTTATAAAGTGGGTCAGGTGAAATTCACTGCTGCAAGAGTAAATGGATATACTTAGGATAGTGAAGAGAGCCTGCTTTTAGCAGAGGAGAAGGTTATATTGATCACGGTAGAGCTACGAAGAATTTTTATGATGAATCTTAAAAGGGCCACGAAAGGCAAATACTAAGTCAAGCTAAAGAAATAGATTAGTGCTCGATAATCTCTAAGGCGTTTATGTTATCGCGAACAGTGCCTTATTAAAGGTGAAATGTGAGGTAAATGCAGCACGCGATCAGAGGTTTCCTTGAGACATTCAGGTATCGGCGCGATGACGAAGGCACTGCCCCTTTAGATTCTGTCAGTAGTATTCAACCACTTGCTAAGAAAAAAATCATTGCATTGCATTGTAAGATAAGAGAAAATGCTACTTGCCAAGTTCGGATTCATGTTTAGAAAGAAAAACTCAATGGATTTACTCCTGATAACGACGGGAGAGGTCGAAATGTTTTGTTTTCACTCAAGTCCGCACTGCCCACGCTTTTGCGTTTCAGTAGTTTCATTATCGCGTAGTGCTGCGCTAGTTTGGCCGGCTCGCGAGACTCGCACAAACTGCAAGTAGCAACGAATTCCATTTTCATGCGATGTCGCGGGATGCCCAAACCAGAGGAGGTAGTGGCCCGAACTGTCCACGCCACTTGATCAAAAGCACTTGCAGCGGTGAATCCGCCGCACTGTCTTGGCTCGGTTTCTCCATGGCCCTGTGTTTGCGTTCTGTGCGTAAAACACCGTACTGTAGGGCGCCGTTTTACTCACCGGCGGCAGCAAAGAGCGGTGATGGCACGTGCAACGTCACCATTCGCCCGGTTGGATGGCCGGAAATTTGAATTGCGATAGAGGTATTCGGACCCTTCAGAAGCAATTTTCTCGTAAACGAAGTCTTGTCTGGGCACAGAACAATCGTTTCAAGGTTTCTGAAATGGTATTTATACGGTCCATGCCGACTTAGTCTTTGCCTTTAGGCTGCCTTTAATCAGTAGAGACATGACATTTACTAATTTTCATTCAAATATTTCATTTTATATAAATAGATGTCCTTCATATATAAAAAAAATATTGGCATGCCTAGGATGTCTTAAATGTTTTACTATAATATCTTTTCTGTGAAGAATTTTTTATTTCGCTTCCCAGGAGATGGCTCACCATATTGTCCAATGTCACAAGCAAAATTTGATTTTGGCGAAAATCCTAGGGATGCTATAATGAAATTTACAAGAATGATGACTTCTGGGGAGGGCTCTAGTCCTGCCCAGTTTTAAACGACTACAAATATGTTACCGGTCAATTTCTAATTTTTCGGCGTTATAAATAGGTCCTCGACCTCTAAAAGAGAAAAATTAGAGTCAAGCCATGAATCACTCTATATGTTTTCCGGTAATAGCTTTTCTACCAAATAAGTTTGGTTCGCTTCCCAAGAGGTGCATGGGTGATGACGCCGAAGGCGGCACGTTGGAGCAGAAATCACGGTTTTTGTTTTTACGCTCACTCCTTCTCACTCACTCTTACTCTTTTCTGCTGCGCAGGCACATCGGATGACGCAACATGTACCACGACATCAGACAACCGAAGAAGTAGCTGGCGACTTTGGGCAACATGGTATGCTTTCGCTCTCATGGCTCGAACGTTACTGCCAGCCAATTTTTTCCCATTTGCATGGCGAAGGAGCTTAAGTTATGCAGCTGCAAAAACTAACATGTTTTCAAATGAGCACTCACATCGCTAAAATATTATCGAGCATGACGAAGCGATCGGTCACTGTGTATCAACTTGCACTCGTCGTACGACAGCTGTACTGCACGCTAACAAGCGAAGAGCCCTCCAAGTGAGAGAATATCGCTCCCGGCCAACAAAGACAGTTGCATTTATTGACTTGACAGTGCCGTAAGCAGATGTGCGTCAAGCATTTCTGAGGCTGAAACGACATTTCGCAGACTTGAGAAGCATGGCGCTCGCCTCATTTTGAGTACGACCGAATTGAAACAAATTGGCACCCGACCAACATGGGCACAATAATGTGACATTAGCTACAGAATGCCTTGTCCGATTGGCGAACCTCCTTGTAAGGAATGCCATGTACGAGTGGCAAACAAGCTAGTTGCTTTCACTACAAACAGTGTGTTGGGTACAGCGATTGGCATTAAATTTTGCTTTCAGCAGTAACACTCAACATAACGACAGTGAGAACTATGGGCTGCTTGAGTATTAACGTCATTAACTTAACCTGAGTGACATGGAAGAATGCAACCCAACATGGAACTTTAAAAGTGAGGCTGGTCCTTCTCGCAGCATTGCGAAGTAGTGTATAGACATAGACCTCAGTGGTCGATGGTGGCTTCTGTGTAATTTGCACTTCATAGGTAGCAGACCAAAAAAAAATAAAGAAATATTGCGAGTGAAAAATTGTCATGTGGATGCACCACCCAAAACAACGCAATAAGAGTGATTCATTTTACATTTTCAGCTAAAAAGTCGATCATCCAGTTCGTCTTGTCCGAAGACGCCCATAGGGCAAAGTTTCCGGCGGATCCTTAGCCATGGCTTCATGGCGTGGAGCTCCGCTTCATCTTCCATGGAAGGTGTCCTTCTTCTAAAAACAGAATCCACATGAAGTTGAAAATTGCATTTCCGAAGCAAGGAAAAGAAGGTAATCGGTAACTTCAAACTTTAACGTGTAGTGCATGGGGATATTTAACAGAAACTAAACTGCTCATTGACAACGAAACATAGCTATATTTACCCCGTTGTAATAAATTATTGTTGCAAAAAGCAAAAAGGCACATAGTGGACTTCGATATTTCCTTGTTTTTAAATCAAAAATACTACACAAGTTTTTTTTGTCTACTATAGCTCGATGCACAACGACCGAATTTTGAATATTCACACACACCGCAAAATCCTGCGGTGAAAGATTGCACTAAATAAATATGAAAACATTGATTCGCATTTTTTTAGACATATAGTCTCTTCTTAAAAAGAAATGCATGGTTTCACTATAATCTAAGTAAAATTTTAGAATGTGGTCATTTTTTAGAAGAAAAGGACTCAGTATGAGAACATCGACGTCCGTACCATGACGTAGCCCTGATCACGTACTAAATACCCGCTTGCGCGCCTCACATACACGGGAGTTCGTGAGGCCCTTCAAAAAATTTTTACGCCACCGTCTGCTTTTATAAAAAAGGTTACGCCCCAATTAAAACATTCCTATATTGTATTTCCACTTCAGAGTTAGCTCGCTGTATTGAGACAGCGATTAGCTTTCTTCACGTTCAAAAGTTCGCTGTAGTCATCGATTATTTGAAATGCATGCTGCCGTCGGTTCAGAAATAAGACAAAAAGAACCATACTAACCTAATATCTGTCCTGAACTGCTGCCATAGAAAGTATACTGCGACAGCACAGATGGTAACGAAGAATGACACTACACCTATGATCAGCCACAGAGAGGTTGTACTTATTGCTGAAAAATAAAATCAAGGGGGTGGTTAGAAACACAGTTCTCATATTTACTTTTCTTGTCAAATTGTACGCCAAAAGGAACATGGAAACAAAGAAGGGAAGGGATAAGAAGTGATAGACACGTGTAACACACAACACATGTAGTTATTGTAATGAACATTTTTGGTATGCAGATGCACAGCTCAAAAATGGCAAGTATGCATTGTAGTTCAAAATGAGACAATTATTTTCAGAAGCCTACGTCGCCTGCAAATATTCACATCTGTAAACGCTTGCGAACAATCGGGGATGAACATTAAACGCTGGCGCCGTAGAATCCCAGTGGAAATGCCATAGCAGAGAAACTGACGAAACGCTATGCCTTTTGTGGACCGCTATATCTTAGCTAAAATGTAAATGCTATTATTTAAAGCAATCTGTTTCCTTAATTTTCATATGGCACTTGAAAAGTGCGCATCATGTAGGGCATCCCATATAGTGACCTCGTCACGTCTCCAAAGCTAGTGGCTGCCTCGGATCAGTGAAAACGAATCTCGACCGTCATCCTCCTACAAATGCCCACGCTGCGACCAATGCGCAACGCTCTGGACTTGCACATGTCGCGCTTTGGGATCAATGGGTTTGCGCAAAAACACCAGAGCTCACACACAAAGCACATCCCACCACTGGGCAATGGGAAGCAGCGCTGTCTAGCTCAATCTGGTCAACCGAGCGAGAAAGGCAGCTGAGGTCTGCTGGACTCCTAGACTGTAGTACCACCCACTGCAGAAAGGAGGAGCTACCTACTCTCGTGTGCTCGTGTGCTCTTGTGTACAAAGTTTTTCCCTGCCGTACCGGAGACACTGTATGTGACTTGTGACATCATGATTGACCATGACTTTACATCCCCACTTCATTGTGCGACAACAATAATAGCGAAGTGTGTGTATTTCATTTCATGAACGCAGAACACCCAGTTATTTTTTGGCAAGAAATTTCTGTGCCCCCCTCAGATTTGTCCAGGGCTCCAGACATGAAGGTATCAGTTCTGGAGTGTTAAACGAAAACATTGCACTCAATATTGAGAATGGTTATTTTGTCAGACAATATTATTGAACAAGTATCTTAGTTTTGTAGAACTTGGTTTCAATGAAGGAGTCATTCGAAGGTCAAATATGTCGAAAGCTTGATGTCTCGACAATTACATCAACGACTGCAATGTTACTTTCAGTCCATTTTACAAATATCAATGTAATGTAAGGATTCGTTAACATAATACCCTCTTCCTCTACCCAAAGCTACTTAATATTACCAGGAAACCTGCATCAGGGCCTATTTTGGTCACAGAAGACCAGCACCAGGATAATGGCTATCGGTAGTTACAGCACAAGAGCTGCTTCTTAGAAACACCGTATGGTACATTCAAAAATTGGTGTCGCGTGTTGTAACTAGCTCTTCAGACAGCGGCAAGTAGGGCAAGAGCTTGCCTTCACTATTGATTTAAAGAGAACGGCCGGTTAAGTTGCACAGTCTGCATATCATCATAGTTGTAATGTGCAGCATACTTACTTCAAAAAGGCTCTAAACCGACAACCAATAATATGGAATGAATGTAGCATCTCTACTTGCCATCACTTGAAGTAGACGCTCTGAGCGTCGCAGAAGGGCCTCGTTTTTCTTTCTGGAATCCATAGTTGAAGGCGAACACGGAGACTATGTACAACATTCCAGGGCTCAGTTGGGTTGCGTTGTACGATAAATCTGTCGTCACTGCTCCGAACGAAACGTTTCGCCCGACGACGCTGACGTTGAAGCCGTCGATGGGGCCGTTGGGCACTTCCGGTCGTTCCCACTCAAAGTAAATCCATTCCGCGCCAACAGATTCGGTAGTGAGCCATAGCGGCTTTGATGGCGCTGCGGAGAGCATGTACGCAGGCATGACTGGTTACTGGTTTCTAGTTGGTATTAGAAAAATTAGGCATATAAAAGGGGTTGTAAACCTATAGTTTAGGAGTCTTGTTGGAGATGGGTGGTGACTGGCCTCACAGAGCTTGTCTGTGTTTTATTAGGTTCGTTGTGTCAATTCTCGGCCTTTATTGTCGATTGCTCGTATTTGTTCATGGCAAACACCCACTACACTGTAGTGGTGTAGAAAAATTAGTTAGAGCTAATGCCACCAAATATGCGCATTACTTAAGAACTGCACAGCCAACTTTTTTGTTAGAAGCCTTGCGCTTTAATTGCCCGGGCATTGTAAACTGATTATGAGCGGCACACTTAAGACACAATTGAATGACTCTATTATAAATCACGCGATCTACCATCCCAAGTAAAGCAGGGTGGGCTTAGAGTTTAAAAATCGGCACAGCAGATGACAAATTTCAGTCTTACATTTCTGCCTTATCGTTCTCTTCACCTACTACAATACTAAAAGAAGACAGACTCACGTGCGCACCCACCGATGCACAAAGATCAGTAACTCTTTCTTATGAATTTGCTCACGAAAGCTAGAAGTGCATAAATATTTACGGACTCCAAAATGCTGTAATAATTTACCGTGAAAGGTGAGTATTGTGCATTCCTGCTTAAAGCGTTACTTGTGGTATTAACGCTTATTTATCGACGAAAAAGACACATGATGCAATATTTGCTGATACACTGCAAATATATACAATGCAGGTTTGGTACACTGCTCACTGATTCACTTTACAACGACGGAGCCTCCAAACAACACTCTCCCAAGGAGTGTTTGCTGAAATAACACAGTCGTATGCAACGCAACATGTTCAAAGCAGGTAAGTGCATTTTAGCGTGCATTCTGCAAATAGTCTATAGCCTTGTGCCACGGCACAATTTTTTTTTTTACAAACCAGAAAAATTCACTGACATGATTCTATGAAGAATACTGCGATGCGCTACCGATTACCAGTCATTTTAAGCGATATAATTTAATGTGGCCTGCATATTATTAGTTAAACCATTTCGGTTTACGTTTCGCTTTTTTAAGTTTTTAGACAAGAATACTGCAGCTATCTGAGTCAAGCCTTCTTATTGTTTGTCACTGTTAAAATGCTTCTGTTAGGAGCTATTTCATTTGAATTCCTACTATTCCAGGAACGTATCTAGGAGAGCTTACCTGACACGTCTGTTCTAAATGAAGTGGATCTTGCTTGACCGCAACCAGTCTCTTGTGCACATGAAGACACGCCGACGACATATTTAGTCCAAGGGTGGAGGTTGCTTAAGTTAAACTTCGTGTCCGTAGTAGGAAAACTGCCTTTTCCTTCGAGAGAAATTCTATAAGATGTAATATTATATCTAGGGTCTTCTGCTTTCTCCCAGTAAACTGCTGCGTCCGTTTCTTCAATATCACGTGTAGTTGGATATGGTGGGAAGGGTCCTGCAAAAATTAGGTGAATAATTTACAGCATTAGTTAACATTTACTGTGTGTTTATCGAAATAAAAAAAATGACCGCTCAATATATGCATCCAGCCAAGGTATAGTTATCGTGTTACACGGCTCAAACATAACACATCACGAAAGTGATTCGTATACGCAGTATTGTCATAAATAATCATTCATTTCATTCAGCTTTTGTGCTGTTTGTGCAACTGTACAGAATGCGCATAAATTAAACGCTGGATTTGATGAGAAGTACCTTTTTTTAACAAATAATTTCCAGTAACGATTGCAATTCTTTCATTAGGAAAAAATAGAAATTTTAGGTTGTTCCTTTCGTCGTCAGCGCCCGGGCTCCTTTTCATGAAAAACCAATATAGGCGAAGTCCCAGAATTGGTGACATGACGAACTGCAAAAAAGGCTGTGATGCACAAGATTACGTGTTCTAAATTTATTCAAACATTTGCGTTTTAGATGTGCTGCCACTACACTAACTGGGACAATTAAACGCACAGAGGTGTTATCTAGAAATCACACTTAAAGGAAGTGTTCTCTTTTTTTTCGATGGCTGAACAACACGGTTAGGGAGGACCCAAACGTTGCTTGGCGCCTCAAGGTGTCACTTGTATTTGCCTTGACTGGAACGTGGGTATAATAACGCGTTTTGAAGACAGGACGCAGAAAGAATGCACACAGGACATTCGGTGTCTGTCCTGTGTGCATTCTTTCTGTGTCCTGTCCTCAAAACGAGCCGTTATAACCATATTCGATCAAGCCAAGAACAAAATAGCCCATCTAAGTCGGTTAGTGGGCATTTTGTGTTTGTTCTCATTGCTTCTGTGCTGTCTTACACTATGCCTTTCTAGTCCCACTGAAGAATTAGATGACAAATAGAGAGAAAGACCAAGCAAGTAATAAAGAATGAGACAGATAACTGGAAAGACAGGTAATGTAACCAGGTTGCACCTCGTTTCCTAAACTACCATGGGGAAGGAGGAAGCGGGCAGAAATACAAAAAGTGAAAGGGTAAACTAGAACATCGTTAAATGCGCAATCAAATGCCGTCACAGAGCCAAGTCGTCTTTAAATATCGCAGTAATGCTATGGTGTCGTTCTGTGAACATGACTGTCAAGTGCATGGTCCCAATTCCATTTCTTTCATGAACGCTATGTCATACCGTCGGCTTGAATTGACACGCAAAATCTGTCTTCTATCATCAAAACAATGACAGTAGATGGTGACATGTGCTATTCGCTTATCGCAATCACAGAAGTGGCATATGGCACAGTTCATTATGATAGCACGAAAACAATGGGTGCTTGTAAAGGTGACGCCCAGCTCAAAGCGACACAGTCAAGTTGCATAGCATTGGGATGGATCAGGCAATAGTCGGGAACAGATTAATTGTTATGGCCTTAAAATGTGTTGGTAGGATATGGTATTATTGGTGAATAATTTTTCTAAAATAATTTATTCATCAATAATGATGTGAAAACAGACAGCCTAGAAAATATAGGCATGCAATGTGAATGGGCGCGTCCTAGTTACAAGTGTAAAACTCATTTAGGCTCTCTAAAATGTGTTTGCGCAGCCTTACCATTGCCAAGGGATTCGAAGGTAGTAGAAATTCCAGGACCAAACAGTTTTTCTTGTTCTGGCTTTCTAACATTGTAGGCGTTGATGGCACAATGAAAATACGTAAACTGAGATCCCACATCAAGGGTAACATTGGTCGTGACTCCATCTGCAAGAATTTGGGTTGTGATGTTCGAGTCTTCGTTCACGACTTGGATAAGGTACCCGTCGATGGGGCCATTTGGCTGCGCTGGCTGTTCCCACTTGAACGTCACTTTTACAAAATCAGTGACTGAGGCGCTGAAGTTTCCCACCTCAGATGGTGCTGGAAGGGGAAGCAAGGTAAAAGTTGAAGCATTCAATAAAATCGTTTAACATGAGCTGAATCCTGTGGCTTAGTACGACATGTTTTCTTTGCGCATGCGAACATAATATCAGGTTTGAATAATTCTCGCCTATCAGTTCTAGCCTTGTCATTACGTACAATATCTCTGCGTTGACCAGCCAAGCTTTTGAAAAAGCGCAAAGGCGTTGCAACTTTAGAAGTAAAAATATAGTTAAGATGAAATACAGGCCCAAATACATTACACACAAGCGCAAACCTGGCTATCTTCAGTGCGAAAATATGCTAGTTTTTGAATTTCTGGTTATCCTAACAAAACTACAGCGCCATAAAAATGTGAGTAATGCACACTTCATTTTACTCGTTGGTTAACTGAACAAAAACAGATTACCATGCTCTCGCGGAGAGGCTGGATGATATGCTCTACAGTTCATAAAGCTAGTATGCACGGCCGTAAATATAGGAATCAACACCTGAACTTACCAGCAACGTCCGTGTAGTCATTAACTACCTTATCCAGGCCACAGTAATCGGCACAGTTTTGTATTGAGATATTGTATCTCTGTCCAGGTGTCAGGTTGGTGACGTTATACTGAATAACGTCTTTGTCACTCAATCTGGGGCAGTCATTTTCGTATTCCTCGCTCACGTAGGCTGCCAGCACTCGCACGTGACAGTTGGGTGCCTTTGGATCTCTTGGCCACGAGTACGCCAAGCTCATCGTAGTTCGTTCAATAAGTGTGACATTTTCAGGGGGACCTGTGTATAATCGACAGGCATCAGAAATCGAGAAAAGCAAACTGTTGATAAACCAAATTGTGTTCGTCAGGCGAACATTTCGCATCAATCCTAAGAAGACATATATATTGAGAATGCCCTTCTTAAGTATGTAGTCCGCAGAATATGTAACCATGGTAAATTATGTTGCATAAGAATAATAAGTTATCTTATACGACATACCATGCGTCATTATTCTTGTAGGCATTTTCTCTTCCTTAGTTTGTGCGATGGTTGCCTTTCAGCTGAAGACCACTAGAACCAAGTATTACGTCTGATGGCTATGTACATGGCACATATGGTTAAACAAGTGTCAGCTGAAATGCTGTGAAGTGTTCTTAAGCAAAATTACATTTGCCAACCTGATTTTTATGTATCATACAGTGCAAAGATTGCACATTAAAGGGCATTCTTCACTCTGGGACAAGGACATTAGGCGCTCAGCTCTATCCTATGCAGTGCACGCCTTCTGCGGATTCGCCAACTTCGTTCTTCTTTTTGACGAAAAGAATTGTTGGTTATTAGCGCAGGCATCTTGGTGTGAGCTTACCATGTTAGAAAATTTAAAAACAACACGTTGAGTTTCAAGCTAATCGGGGGTGTTTTCCTCTCAACGATTGCATGCCCTCGTGTTATACTTTATTTCCGCAGCAGAGAACTAACAAACTAATGCATCATGGGCGAGTTGATAAGTCATACTGATCTATGAAACAGCTCCCACAGCGACAAATGTACGCGAGAAATTGAAGAAACAAGTCATAATCCGCCAAGCCTGCGTTTGTGTATATCATCTGTTTTCTTACATCAAAAAGAAATATATTCTACTTAATCTAAGCAGAGAAAATGGTGCTGGTAATGTGGCTTTGAGAACATGTAGGTATGTATGGAACCGTAAAATTTTAATTTTTGTCAGTAAGAGCGCGCCCTCGTACGTGCCTTTGTATGTCTTACTGAGCTCTTCCCTTCTAAAGCACTGCGGCGCCTAAATAATATTATCTCTAAAATTGAACAATATCTCTCAATAGTTCACCGATTTTTTATGCCGAAGTCTTCTAAACACTATTGTACTGAAGTTTCATAAAAGTGCAGCAGTAAGTGCAAAAGCATTCAATGTACATTTTAACTGCTGCAAAAGTATCATTTTCAATGCCTTTATCTGCTCAAGAAGTATCTAGGTACGCATCATGCAAGCACTATTATCAGATGATTTTTTCGCGCATACCTATGCCATTTGTTGTAACAGAAAATGTGGTGATGGTGCCGTTGTTCCGCTGGGTTCCATTGTAAGCAAAAGCCCAAACTTTACAATCGAATGTTGCTACCTGCTCTTCAAGGTCTAACGAGATGTTCACGTGCTTCTCTGCTTCCGGTATTTCAATCGTTCTCACTGCGCGAAAATCATTTTCCACGCAGTGCAACACGTAGCCATCATAATCGACGCTCGCAAGTGGTCCATCCCAATTTGCGGCGAGGATTGTCACATTGTCGATTTCATATCTTAAGTCACGAACTGGGCCGGGATCTGCAAATAATAAAAGTTCGGCAGATGTTAGACTCTTGTAACACAAGAAGGTGAAAGCCTGCTGCACACTTGGTAATACATGAAGGTATACTATTGGCGTTATAGTTTTTGTAAGAGTTATTGGTAAAGCAGTGGGTTATACAATCGGCGCTAGTCTTCTTGCGAGACATAACGATCCACAATGAGAAGTACACGTGTGCTACTAAGGCGACCTCCTCACTAAGGCGCAGAGGCGCCCGCTTCATCCGCAGTAACGTGCATGTGCGGCCATCCTCGCGAACCGCAAGAGGCGCGCACGCTCCTCCATCGCTCGCCGCCGTCAATGGCCGCCGCCGCTCCGACTGTGACGTCAGTGCGCAGAGCGTGCGCGGCCGCTTTTGTGCGCAACCGCACCTGGCGCGACAGCAATTACAAAAGTCTAAATCCGCCACACACTCAAGACTGCTCAGGTGTGGCAATGAGGACGCATTATACCGGTTGTAGACCTCCGAACGTCATCAACGCGCTCATTTCATACACTCGTCACGTGGCGCCACCTCCACCGCGTCGTCAAGGGCACCGCCGAATGACGCATGCACGTGTGATACGTGTGAGACGTGTGCAGTCATGCACGCACTGGGCACACTTTAGTAAGTCAGAACCGCGGTGCAACCTTGGCTTCCGGGAAGCATGCTCGTCTCACACCCCAAAGGCCCGGGGCTCAATTACCCCCGAGAACGAAATGTACAAAAATTCTTCGCAAAGGCAGTAGTTTAGTTCGTTTACAAGGACCTCTGTGATATGATCTGGTGTCCTAGAAACATCACCGATGGCAGCATCATGCTCTTCTGGAGCGTCCTTGTGCATTTGAGCAGCAGCCGCATCAGTTTGTGCTCCAATTACCCTTCCCTTAGTTTCTGAAAGACATCTCTCGCCGTTCGGGTGGCTCTTCCGGCTGCCCCATCAGACTGCGAGTTGAAGGAGGCAGTTCTGACGTGCGACATGTTTTTTTTTTTAGCAAATGTTGCAAATTTACGACTTAGGAACTGTTTTCTCTGAACGGAAACCATTGCTCAGAGCACGCCAAATCGGATGAATATGTCCTGAAAACAGAGGCCTGTAGCTGTCATCGTGACTTGCTTGAAAGGAAGAGCTTGTATTCACTTTGTGTGGGAATGAATTCACAAGCACCATATTGCCTTCTATCAGACCGTCAGTGGTATTTCCCATTCAGTGGCTTGCAGTACCGCAACTCCAGCCTTCTCCAGCAGAGTTAACAGGTGCCCCCCGCACAACCTTAGTCCAGTGCAACCTAGTACTACGAGTGTGCATTTAACTTATACATCTCGATGTGTATCAACTAGCTGAATTTCATCTAAAACAAGCAGCGCTCCAGCGCCGCACGAAAGTTTCACATGTGACGGCAAGTTTACGCTTGCAATGCTTATCGAAAACCTAGCAGTCAAGCTATGACGCCGGCTGTTGATCCTGTGTCTACTTCTATTGCTAGTTCTACACCGGCCCGATTGAACGTTGGGCGAATTGGCGGCTCGGGACATTTTGTTCTCGCCGACCGCAATGTAGTACATATAAACACATATTCGTAGAAATTCACCAAAGCGGTTTCTTGTAGTGTTAAATTTTTGCCATGAAGCGCAGGCGCAGCAGCCCCGAATTCCTTATCACGGCGGCTGGGGCACTTTATTTGCGAGATTTCCACGTTAGCTACAGTCATAACAGCGGGGCTCGACCAAGCGGCAGCTGTTAGCGTCATGCTTGAAGCTTCCACGACTTCCGCATTCACGACAGACTGCCTTTACAATGCTTTATCTCGGTATTGGCCGGCGATGCACTTGCCTTTCTTAATAACGGTGTTACTTCCTACGAAAGTCTCGGGTCGTTTCACGCGGCTTCAGCAGATATTGTTATCGCCTCGGCTTCTTTATAGCGTTAGCTCTTTCTTTACTAGAAGTTCTTTCCGTACCGCGCTTGAGCCTACACCACAGACAATCCTATCTCGGATCATCGTGTCGAGCCGACTGTCGAAGTAGCAGTCGTCTGCGATGCGGTGGATCTCGACGAGGAAAGCGTGAGTACATTCGCCTTCCAGTTGCAACGACTGAAGAATCTGTAGCTCGGGGCAAATTGGTTGCGTTGAGGGTCGTCGTCTCCATTGAAGGCTTCTATAAAATTATCATAACCGAAGGAGCTTAGCACGCACGGAGCTACTTTTCTGGCAAGGATTTGAATAGTCTCCGTGCTCAGTGGAGACACAAGTGCTCTCTTCTTACTTGACTCAGTGATGTCACACACTTCGATATACGCCTCCACTTTGGGCAGGTATGGCCTCCACTTATCTGTGCTTTCGCCAAAGCTCGGGAGCATTTGGAAGGTAATGGGAGTCATTGCCACGGCTGTCTTCACGGCCACAGTGTTCAGGTTTGCCTCGACTATGTGGCTGTCATTTTCACTCGTCGCCACTGAAACGTACACGCGGCCTGTAGGAACGTAACGCATCTACACATCTTCGAACCACAGAGGCAAGAACCAACGTTTATTATCAACTGTGGGGTGCTTATACAGCAATCGAGGAGGGAGGGAATTGAAAGGGAACAGAACAAGCAGACAGAGCAGTCTGTAGCGTAGACTATGACAGAGTGGCCGATACAACAGTCCTGCTCTGAGAAATCGTGAATTTTTCAAAAAGCTCACTTCGACATGAAAGGCGCTCTAGTTTCTTTGAATTATGAGAGCGCGTGGGTTGTTTAGCTAGTGATCTTGAAGAAAGCATAAATGAAGGAATGACACACACATCTAGCTTTTGCAGCAGGGAGGCGCAACTCCTACGTGCCCTAAATGTGAGGGGAATTTGAGGGCACAAATAATAAAAACAGAAGCGTCATTACGTGACGCTTCTGAGTATTGATAATAATAAGACGATGGAACCAATGAAGACTTTTTAGGCGTCTTCCAAGCTCTCAAACGATTTCTAGGGTACTACTAACGTTGATTTTAGTTCGCCGAAATTGAACAGTAAGCCCGGAAAATAGCGTTAGTGAAGAGAAAGACGTCACAAAACTTTGAAAACTTAAAAGAAAGCTTGCAATAATGAAGTTCATAAACATTGTAAACATTATAAATACGGAATCTCTTAATAAATGCATAGACACCCTGCAAGACAATTGCCGCTAGGTAAGCGATATGCGCGGCATTATTCTAATTTGATAAATATGTGGCGGGACTGGTTTTACAAGAGAACGTGAACCTTTTTTGCACCTCATCGATATGCTGCTGCGAACTCTCAAGCAGCTTGAATAACCTTTTCGGACCAATGCTGGTGAAGTCCTTCCCGTGAGCATGCACTGTGACGATACTTGGCCCTCTCTTCGTTCTAACACTTCACTAAAATAGAAGTTGCCGCCACCTTAGAAGTCGTCACACGAATCCGCTAATCTCAGCCTCGCAAATAGCTACCTTAAGAAGGGTTTGAACTCGAGCTTGATGGTACTGCTTCATGGCAAAATGCAGTGCGGTACAAACTTTAGTAAGAAAGTGTATCAACAAGCAGCGCTCCTGTTGTATCGTCGATCGCGCCCTTTTATTTCTTCGCGCTGTTTTTCGCTATGGCACACACAGCTATCGCCATCCTCCGGTAATCGGACGACGAAGTGAACACTGTGTTAGCAAGCTCTCAACCCAGATGGCGACACCAGTCCACTTCTCTGATTCAACTAGATCAACACGCCCTTTAGCGTGCGGCGATTGTCTGCTGCAAGTACTTTTCGTAGTTTTCGCTGCGATTTCATTTATCTAACAAGCATGTACCACATACAAGTTGTCATAATAGTCGAGATAACAAGAAAAAGGAAAGAAAAATGAATATTTCAGCACTATCTGGGCAGGCACTAGCCAAGGTATTCAAACGGATGAAAATAAGCATGCATTTACTACACGGCCAAAAGAGTGCCCAAAAAAATTGTGCTTCAGTATTATATGTTTTTTTGAGATGTCCTTATTGACCAACACCAACAGTCAGATAACTTGTAGCTACAGTTTCAGGCTTGTAATTTTCGTTACTCACAGTTATCGGGCAAGTGTTTTAGCCATGCCGTAAACGAGCAGAAAGAAGTACGGGGAAATCAAAGTAATTATACAAGTAAAAATAAAACCAACAATGTTTTGATCACCAAGAAGTGAAGGCAGATGAACCTTATAGCACTGTGAACACTGGAATCTTTTTACCAAAGGTTACCTCTTTTTCCCGATGAGCACTCTGTGGCTTTTGTTATGCAAAATTTCTTAAATCTGTGAGGGGCACGTATCACGTGGAGTTATCCTGCAGTTAAGAAATTAAATTAGGTACTTTCTCTAGAAATAGAAGCAAGATCTAGTTCAGTAGCCTTCACTAGATTTAGCTTTGGAGAAGTGCCAGAACGGTGGAGGAGGAGAGTAGTGAAACATTACATATAACGACAGTTACGCCACAAGGTGGATCGACTGAATGTATGATCGCTGTATTTGACTTACATAGTTCGACCATAGAGTACGTACTTTATTCGAGCACACGTGGTGGAAAAACAGCACCAATTGGTATCTCGCACGTTTGTGGAACACCTATCAGCAACAAAATGGGGTTCGGGACATCAGGTCCTATGTAATAACACTAAGAGATACTTACTCAACGAATATGTCGATGCAGCTTGTTCGGTTTGTGGACCGATGCATGTCCGGTTGCCGTAAGTGACCTGGCCGTTGCTTTTTACATCGTAAGTTGTTTCCGGAAGTAAGCCTGTAAAAGTAGCTTGGTGAAGGGCGCCTGAGACGTTGTAATTTTGGCAGTGTTGGTTTGATGGACCAAACCAGCAGATGGCAAAGTGGATCTCGTGTGTCCAATTTGACTGCCATGTGGCTTTCAGCGTTTCTGGACTCACTCCGTTGACTACCACGTCGGCGAGCAGCGGAACTGTAAAAAAACACGAATGTAAACAAATGGCAGTCGCTGTAGAACACAGTATGCGCGACAGTTGAGACTGCAACAAGTTCATTGTTTATCCCTCAATATCTACTTTTATTCACACACATTTTTCCGGAAATTTTTATTAACGAAAGAGATGTTTTGTATCCAGAAAACAGAACTGGACAAATATATAAGCATCGATGTCACCTTCTCTGGTTGGTTGCAGTGCAACGCAAACTTAACGCGTGTTAATTCGACCAGGATAATAGACAGTATTGACTAGCGTTATTTTTCACCAGACATATATTCGCACCTCAAAATGTGGTTTCACATCATTTACACACAAAACTGTATAGAAGGACTGTTAACTGTGGTCACTGCGGCGCTCAGTTAACCTTTTAATGCAATATTTATTGCTGTAGCATACTGCCGGAGTTCTTGAAAGGAAGCGTAGCCGCTATGAAATTGTATTGCTTATGTCGTCCTCTAAAATACGAGCGCCCCACATCGTTTTGCATGAAAGGGCACTGAATTTTTTTTTCCGAAGTGTGATCCTGTTACCAGAATGAGACGTGAAAAACGAGGTAATTGACACAAACAAAAACTACGTGAGCCATAACAGCTGCGACTTCTCACTACGGTCGGAACATTGATGAAAACTGCCAGTGCCAAAGCCTCTCAATTTGCTTTAAAATTTGAGCTGCCGAGAAGTCAAGCCTAATATTTGTACATAGAGCGACGAAACTGTGCGAAAATAATGTAATTTCTGCTCCGTAAAATTATTCCTTTATAATGTATACCAAAGTATTTAGGGAATTACAGCTATGCGGAATAGTATGCCACACTTTTCAGCTAAGTTTGATACCTGCTCAAAAGTACCATAATCCGCACACAGTTACATGTAGTATAGTCAAGCATAGAAGGCACTTCTAGGCTAGAAATATCCGCCTGATTTTTCAGCATGAGAGAGCATAGGGCTATAACTGCCTTTACCATGCTGCGACAAGCAATGCACTTCGAGGTTTCAGATATTTCTTAACGTTGATGTAAACAGAGTAAGTACTTCAATAAAGCGCTTGTGTCTCGTCCTTGTTACTTTGTGGTTGCATGTGTTTGCGCTGTTACAATTATTATGTCAAGAGTAAGTATTAATACGAATTACGGTAGGTTAAGTATATATATATATATATATATATATATATATATATATATATATATATATATATATATATATATATATATGTGTGTGTGTGTGTGTGTGTGTATATATATATAACCCGGAATATAAATTGACAGTGTAAAAATATTTTGAGTAAGAAATGCTATGCAAAATTGAAAAAAAGAGAGAAAGCTTGCCTTGCGGGAAAGACGTGGCATTCGCCGTCACCTCTTCGCTATGTACATTTAGTCCAGAAATCTTTCCAATCGCGCTCACGTGTAGTCGATACTGGACGTCCAAATCTTTTGCCAAAAAGCTGTACAGGCGCACGTTCTTTTTCACGATAGTCGAGTCACATTTCGTTCCTGACAGCCAGCAGATCGTAAGATTAAATCCAGCTTCGTTCTGGTGTGTGTAAGACCACGTCGCTTGTAGACTGCCATCACATCCAGCAACGAAACTAAGGTTGGCCACAGGATCTGTTCATAATGAGGGAAGGAAGAAATTTAACTCGTGCCTAATAAAGTGCTTATACGGTCAAAAACTAGCATTTGCATATAGTTATTGGCTTGTTTTTTGCTCATCTCTGTCTTCACCACGTTGCAATTGGAGTACGGAAGCCAGAGAAAGTACTAAAAAATCCAGCGTATAACATGACATGCTAAAATTGTAAGTGGTAGATATGCTAGATAAGCAAGAGGAGGGCTCTCTTAACTCTATTGTCCACATAATCACACAATGCCAAAGGGGGTTTCGAACAAATCACAATTCAACACTGTTACATGAAAATGAAAGGATAAATCAAATTATCTGCATGTGAATTTCATATGGTAGTTTGGGTTAGCGTCATTGACATAAATCATAACATAAAACAGTGAACGACAACAAGAATCCATGAAGCATATATTGACTATTTCTTAATAGAACAAGTAAATCACTGATAACTTTTATAACGAGTACTTGTAGCAAGTAAACTTATTTAGACGTAGTCATACATCTGTTATTATAAGTGCTGTGCCTTCTGTTGAAAGTGAAGGAAGTCCACCCCGAAAGTGTCCACTGAGTATCAAAGAGAGGGTGAATGTGTGCTGTAGGATTTAGCGCAGTTCTTCGCACAACGTGATGATTGTGGTTCTGGAAACAGAGGGGCCTCGTGACCTTTTGTTTTTCATTCACGAATGCGCTCTTGAAGCATCATTGAAGAAAAAAAAACTCACGCAACCCCAACGTAGTGATGTTGAATGACACAGTGGTTCCGTTTTGGTCTTTAGAAAACGCCCACACTTCGCATTCGAATGATTCCACTTGATACTGTAACTCCAGGCTTGCTTGAACAATCTCTGATGCGGTGGAAACATCAGTTTTCCTGGAGCTCTGGCGTCCTAGGTTTGTGCATTCTAAGGTGTATCCTGTAATCTCTTCTTTGGTGACAGGTCGATTCCAGGTTGCCGTGAGGGCGGTGACATTGACAATTCGATAAGAGAGCTTCTCTACAGGACCAATGTCTGAAACAAACAAATATGCATTTGTGCGTCTGAGAAACCTTATCATTAGCCGAGCAAAAGCTTAAAATGGTGACCTTTATTTTTTTTTTCTATTACCCAGGCAGCACACCAGCATTGGTCCAACCATGGCCCAATGCTGGCAGAAATTGGTACCAATGTTGGACCAATGTTGGCATATTGGCAAAGTGCAACCCAATTACAGAGGCTAGAAGGTTTTCCTAGTGTCGTGAACGGCCGCCATTTCAAGGGGCCCCTGTGAAACCAGTTTGGATGCACTGCGTAGGTGGCGCTGCAGCTACCAGGCGAGTTTTGGCCGCGCTGTTCTAGGCGCGCCGTTCGCCCAGCCAGTTGGCAAGTGCGCGCGAGCTGGGATTTGTGCGTGATTTGTTTGTGCCTCTAGATGCACGTGTAATAATGCCGACAAAAAAGGTCGCACGTGTTTCGTGCCGCTCTGCAAAGGTGGCTACAAGTCGTCGAAAGAAAAAGTGTCGTTCCGCGCCCCGTCCGACCCTCATCGGTCGCAAGAATGGGCTCGAAACATAACGCGAGATGACAAGGCTCTCGACGAAACCTGTGTCGTGTGCTCAAGGCATTTCAACGAACGCTACATTCAAAACACGAGATAAATTGCTACTTTGTCCCGGCTGTTAGATTGAGCCTCTCTCACCTCGCCAACACACACAGTATGGAAAAGCGTACTTCTCGAAACCCTGCAATGTGACGACGTCCTATATGCAATACTTGCCTACGATGCAAATACTCAAGAAAGCTTATCTTGAACCAGTTCAGCTGGCAGTATAAGAAACGACTAACGACTTTGAAACAAATAAATGCAAGGAAGCGAAAATCCCTTGACTTATTCCGCCCCCCCCCCAAAAAAAAAAAAACTTTCAACAAGACCGTCAAAGACCTCCGGGTACTCCCGCAGTCCATCCCAACTATTCTGCTGGAGGAGAAAATCGGAGGCCTTCCTCCAAATCAGCACCTTGGTGTGAAGGCATGTTTCGAGGCAGATTCCAGAAAGTCAACCCGGGGCATGCGGTTCAATCAGCTGTGGGTGTTGGAATGTATCCTCATGCGGATGAGGAGCCCACAGCTCCTGATCCGCATTTGCAAAGGGACAACGTCTGAAACATCGACACGACAGAACGGTTTTTAAAACTAATGGAAAGACTAATTTTTATAATGTCGTCTAGAATCCCATCAAAAGGCCTTCGTGCTGATTCAAGAAGTGCACAGTTTTTTAATGAGTTTATTGTTTTTCTCAATGAATGGGAAGAATATGCTGCACAGCATGGTGGCGGCTTTTTAAGGGCGGGAACTGCCCTTGGGCTGCGTGTAACGCTGCAAAGCACACTGCCGCTTGTAAAATACCTAACCACGTCCCTGCAATACAAGTACTTGTTGACCGCAAACCTAAGCCAAGACAGGATGGGGAATGTATTTGGTATTGCGTGCCAGTGCTTCGGTTGCAATGATCATCCATTAGTGGTGCAGTTTTTGATAATTATCAACAACCTGGCTTTCTACAGCCTCGCAAAGCCTCCAAAAGGAGCAAAAGTACTTGCAGAAGTAGTGACTGCCCTCTTGCAGCCATCTCATGTCCCCAAACAAAAAATTGCGCGAATAACTGAACTTGTCGATAATTTACTGGATGGCGGAAACTTGGCTTCTGCAGCATGCAGAGCTGCTCGAGGAGCACAGCAGCCTGAGCGATCCTCAGGGCTGTGTAGACAAAAAAAAAAGTGACAGCAGACTAATCTTTTTATGTAGCTGGGTATGTTGTAAGAAAAATCCTTAAAAGATTCCCTTGCCCTCAATGTGCAACTTGTTTCAGCACTTTGTCTTTGCAAGCCGAGTCAAACAACAATACCTTGCTTACTCGAAATTTTGACCATGGAGGCTTAGTTTATCCATCAAGGCCAATTAAACAGCTCATAGCAAAGCTTGAGGACGCATTTACGGTGTTTTTCAGTCACAATAAGCTACACGCAGATAGCATGGTCAGCTTTCTGCATTTTCTTCAGGGACGTGAGCTTCAAGGTGAGAGCTGCGAGGAGCATGGACGTCGAATTCCGACAGAAGTGATGAAGTTTTACGCCTTGACTAGGATGCATTTTCTTGTAAAGTCAGTAAACAAAGCGCGCAGCGATAAAAGAAAAAGCTGCTGAAAATGAGGCGCTGTCGGTAGCCTCGCACAGGGCACTTCCCACAAGGAAAGGCATTAGTATATTGTTGCCATGGAACCTTGTGTAATAAAGACATTCCGCCCTGCAATTTGTCCCGCTTCATTTTCTCGTTTCGGTATCATGTACAAGATGTGTTCTTACGCTTCTTTACGGCGCAGTAGGTCGGGCCCGATGTGACGCTTGCATTTGCTCCTGCCGCGGCACGCTCTCGGCGTTACAGCGAGTCCGTGTCGAATCTAAATGACAAGAGAACCTAAGCCAGAGTTTGCACTGTCTTTAGCACTTTAACGCCTTGTCAAAGCAGTGACAGTAGCACACACACGATCAACCGACTGAACCAGAGAGCACTACCCCCATGAGAGCTTGCGCCTGCCCGCGCGCCAGCGGGCGGTAGCGCCATCTGCCTTGCGCATAGCAAGTTATTTCAGCTGCGCCGGCTCGGTCGTGACACTAGGAAAACCTTCTAGCCTCTATAACCCAATCCAATGCTGGCCCAGCGTTAAAGCCAAGATTGGACCAATGTTATGCCAATGCAGCAGCCATTGTGCTGCCAGCGTAGGACCAGCGTTAAAGCCAAGATTGGACCAATGTTATGCCAATGCAGCAGCCATTGTGCTGCCAGCGTAGGACCAGCGTTAAAGCCAAGATTGGACCAATGTTATGCCAATGCAGCAGCCATCGTAGGACCAGCGTTAAAGCCAAGATTGGGCCAATGTTATGCCAATGCAGCAGCCATCGTGCTGCCAGCGTAGGACCAGTGTTGAGCCATATCGTTGCCATTATTAATGCCAGCTTTGAGCCAATGCCCTTTGCATGACGAATATTCTAGATATGCTGGCTTTAGAGCACGCACATATTCTTACCGCAAACATTTTGCTAGCGGCATTTTTTGTAGCAATTGTCCCCTTACCGTCTTCCTCAATAGTAGCTAGGAAAGCTCGACAAAAAGATGTCAAGAAGCAGAAGTCATATATGATTGCAAATAATAATAAAAGAATACTGAAATTGACGTTTATGACAGTTTATTTGCGAATAAATTTTCACAAACAGGCATTTTCCGTGGACCTTGATGGGTGACGCTCGGTTATCTTCAAACAGTTTATTTACAGGCACTGCCCTCAGGATAGGAATTGGGCAAGGTGCCGAGGACGGTGGGCTGGCCAGGGGTTTCAGGGCAGGGAGCTGACGTCGGTAGGCAGGTTTGTCAGTGCTTGGATGACAGCGGGCTTATCAGGCCCCCGAGGACCACGATAACGCGGTGGTTTCGTTGATATTGCCACCATATCCCATAGCGACTTCACCATTACTTGGAGGAAATGTTTGCACTGTAAAATGAAAAGAAACATTGTCAGAGATGTTGGTATGACAAATGTATGTGGGAGAGTTTTCATTTGAAAAATCGCCATACTGCAACAATATTATAAGTCTGAGCAGAGAGATCGAAGGGGTGAATAAAGAAACTTTCTTGCAAGAGATTTGTCAAGTAACACTTCTTAATATTTCGACATATATGGCATTCCTTGTACAAGGTGTAACGTAATATTTAGAACAGACATAAAATGCGCAGGATCCGTCCGCTTTGTTTACAGCCCACACCTAGTCAGCGTAGCACTTTATAATTAAAAATTGCAGCAAAACCTGCTGCAGCACAAAAAGCCCACTTTCAGACTGTGTAGACAGAATGCGGCCTTCGTGCGAAATTTTTAATGTGGAAACCGAGAAGTTCCGTCAAGAAACACTAGTAAAAGAAGCATTTATTATGCGAAAAGAAAGAAATATTGTCAGCTGGAAATGATGCTTGACCTATACCAGTGAGAAGAAGCGTGGTTCCTCGGTATCACTAGCAGGATCAGGCCGCGCGCGTGGCTTGATAAAATCATAGCCCTGAAATTTGGGTGAAATTCACAGAGATTTACACGTGGTTCTACTCCAGGCACTATTCAAAGGCTGCAAATAAAAAGAGCTATTTAATTACAGGCACTCTACATTAGCCAGGCCTGTTTCAGTAATATTTATACCACGTGATATTGCTTGGGTGATATTGCTTCTGATAAAACTTATAACATGCGCAAAACAAATGCACTCACCATTGTATGATCCATGCTTCTTTGTATCCGAGCTCATCCCACATCGAAGACGGTGGCCACGAGCGCCTACTTTTTTTCTAATTGTTGTTTCGCCTATATTAATTCTAACACTCACAAAAATTCGTGGCCACATTGCTGCGTATTTCAAGATGTAGGCTTCTCAGTAGGAATGACGACCGCAAGCGAGCATTTTTCACGAGAGCAGTGCGCTGGCGAGAACGGACAAGACGGCAAGCACTCAGGTGGTGTTGCACCCAGTCGGCGTGCTAGCGACGCATAGAAGGAAAGAGTGAAAGGAAAGGGTGAACGAAAAATACGGCGTAAACGCCACTTTCACCCGCTGGACCTAGCCCGACCGGGTTTTGGGGTGGCAGCGATGGAGGGCGACAAGGAGGACAATAGTGACCCCGCCGCTTTCCCCCATGCTTCCGAGAGCACCCAATCCGACACAGCAGCTTATGGCTGTCTGAACGCTTGACTGATAGCATTGACCAGGCTCACCTGGGTGCATGGGGGAGAGGCAAGGGGGGGCTGAAGGACGGAAAGCTAGGCCGAAAAAAAAAATCCGGAATGCGCCGTGCCTACTAAAGGCAAAGACAAGAGGTTGTTGACACGCAAATGCCAAAACGTGCAATTAATTTTTTTTTCTGTCAGGGGCATTCATACAAGGAGCTTACTACACATGCACGAACAAACAAATATATTAGAATAGAATCATGATGATTATGTCGCCGCAACATGCCATGCATGCTAAACAAACAAACAATAGTTTCACTAATGCATATGCGCTCCATCTCGATGCAATATAAAACGGTTCCATCAGCTCTGAGGCACTGTAATTCTCGATTCTCCTCAGAATCCTGACCAACCAAAGCCGCGAAGCGTACATGCAAAAAATACAGTGCGCAGGCAAATACGCAATACCGTTGCTTCTTATGGAAAGCTCAAGTTCTTATTCACGATCAATAAAGCAGCGGCTAAATTTATGCGACTTCCCCTGCTTGCTACGTGGTACACTGGCTTTTCTCTTTAGGGGACACATTTCGGTAAAGGAGAAGTGCAATAATGGCGGTGTACCATTCATGGAGTTGACATGGGAGAACATATTTTTGGTTCCTGCGCAGTGTGCCTGTGATCAGTGCGTTAGTTTTCAAAACACGTTGTTCAATCTCAGCAAGTCGTAGAGCACTAAAAGCCGACAAGGCGAAAATTAGCTTATTACGGGCCAATGTCCTCCAAAGAAAGCCAACTAGTAACCCATATTGGCAAATCCATACGAAAGTCGGTCCAATAATTCCCGCCTTGTTGAACGGCAGTGCCAATATTGTTTACTGACTGTGTAAAGTGGGCCAACATTGGATCTCTATCAGAATGGCACAGCCAATATTGTTTACTGACTGTGCAAAGTGGGCCAACATTGGATCTCTATCAGAATGGCACAGCCAATATTGTTTACTGACTGTGTAAAGTGGGCCAACATTGGATCTCTATCAGAATGGCACAGCCAATATTGTTTACTGACTGTGTAATGTGGGCCAACGTTGGATCTCTATCAGAATGGCACAGCCAATATTGGCGCCACGCTGTTAACCTTAGGCCAACATTGGGCCAGGAACCAGAATGGCACTGCCAATATTGGAACCACGCTGTTAATCTTAGGCCGTCATTGGGCCAAGAAGTGCCAATATGTTTCCAACGTTGGCCCAACGTGACGTGCCACCTGGGTACTGTTACGACAACCAATCCATAAGTTTTGATGGCTGTGAACTAGCTTTAACATGTATACTTTATTTCTGCAGACGAGTGACGCACACATTCCTTGCTTCTTACTACTCTGGTTAAAAATGTTGATTTCTCAGCAATACATAGAACAGTGGATTGGTTCTATAGCAGCTAATCTTGATGTCTATTGACCATCAGGTGCTGATTAGAAAAAACATTTTTTTATTATTTTCACATGGTATGTACGGATCGTGATGATTCATGAATTAGTAAATATGACCATGTATCCGCATTTTATAACCAATGTAAATGCGCGAGTCAAAAATCTAGCAAAACAGTATGTAATGACAAAGTTTGCCTGCAGAAGTGACGGCTACGTACTACCCTTCCTGTACATTTTTGTGACCCTTACTACAACGTGGAATTCCAGGCCCGAGCACTGACCCTAAGATTGCTCAACAGTGTGTGCGCACTTCTATGAAGTGCTTCTTTCCCAAGCTCTCAGCGATGGCTACGAAAGCTAAGCCTAAGTGATACCAGATTCTCAGGTTGCATGATGCATCACTGATGATTATGACGTATCATTGGGCTAAAGCACGGGGCCAATAAGACTGTGCGCCATGAATTCGGGTTTTCACAGCAGGTTTAAGTAAACACTATCTCAAAAATACTTTGTAAAAAGGGAATTCGGAGACCTGCTAGCGCTGTTTTTATTGCAGTGAGCAAATAATGTTCGTTTTTATAAGTTCTTGCGAATGCCTAAACACAATGAGATCAGTAAAGATGGTTAAGAAAGAGTGAGCAGCAATGCAGAACTACCAACCACACACCCTCCGTAACCCTATTTTAGCTTCCTTAGAGTGTGTTTGTAATAGAAGATATGAGGTAAGTAACAGCAAATCTGCCTGCAGTGTGTGTTTGTCCGCAGTAAAGCAGCACGGACCACCGCTTTACGCCCAAGGAAAATATTAAGGGTGGCTCACATATGTATTTTTTAAGTGATCATCTGCTCGTATATGTTTGCTGCGTGTTTACCTGAACGATGTCGACTTGCATATATCTCTGCAACTCACCACCTATCTATTGTCTTTTACAGTTTTACTTAAATCTCGTGGTGCACATAACTATTTCACTGCTTATCTAAGACAAAGCGCATATACTAGATTACTAAAAATAAAGAAATCAACGCGCTTTTTTTTTACTGAGCACGCGCTTTCAAATGTATAACCTGTGAATGCAGGCAGCAACGTCAAACTGATCTGGCCGTTGTTCGTCCTAAGGCACTAGAATTTTAAGGCATTAGAAGAAATGTTCAAGAGTTTTAGCTATATTTTAATTAATTCAAACAACAGTCCTAGTATCCAAGCTTGTTTCCAATAAATGCTTAGTGCTTCAGAACCAATGGCAAACTGAACCATCGTTCTTAAGGACCTAGGTGTCTAGTGCTACAGCTAGGTCAATAGGCTGGGTGTACCTTCAATGACTAATATCGTTGAAAGCGTGGAAACAGCGCAAGAAGCGAGGGCGCATAAACACACCACATAAACTTCAGTCTGCTAGCAGCATTCTTTGTGCATTGTATAAGCACCACACAAGATCCATAACAACACCTGGTTAGCCACAAGAATGTCGTTTGTCAAAAACACTATACGTAAGAAAAAACGTTAAAAACATAAAATGTGCTAAAGAAAATAAGGAAACGAAAATATTACTAGTAAAGTTCAGCCTAGAAATGCTTGTCTCATTGTGCCACTTGCACAGCTTAATAACTAAGACATTATATGCACGGCAATGATACGCAATTTCTTTTGCGGCTAGGTTCCTAAGCAGCGTGCTGATGTTTTCGTTACTAGCGTAACTTTTATATATTTATAAATATTTTATAGGAAGTGCACCTATTTCCTTTTCCTTGTCTGATCCTTTTGGCTTGCTTAGTGTTTTCGATAATCTGTCGTCAGGAGTCAAACCGTGCGTTGTTATGGAAAGTATTCTATTGGGCGATGCACTTAGCAAAGACAGTTGTTAGTAAAACAGCGCTTGTGTGGCATCTTCTTTGTTGTCGTGCTCCTGGGTTTTCTAAGACCAACCGTCAAACCGAACAAACTAGCCTTTTGCAGGTTATACCCTACATGCGACTACCTCAATACGCTATCAGAACACCGAAGAGAAAAGTAATGTAACTCACCGGCGTGATCAGAGTAGCCACTGGAAACGATTCCGTCAACATAGGCTTGAACCTGAAGTCAAACGTACATGCCGTAACAGTGGAATAAGATAACTTCAACACCACTCAAAAACTATAAATGATAACTCTCACCGTTAACGCCGTCTTATCAATATTCGAGAACAGTGCAACAAAGCACAGAAACACGCGCAATTTTATGGGATTCGCAGCGACGTCGACTTCCATCTCAAACGTCAAAATGGAACGGCTACTGGACTAGAAATCCTTTCTATCAACGCGGGAACTATCAGCTCGCTGCAGCAACTGCGATAAGAATCATTGTTGTACCAGGGCCAAGAAGCGATATCAACAGACAACACAGCCAGCTTCGGCGCTTTCCACTGATTGAACGCCGAAGAAAAAAAAACATGAAGCATAGAGCTTGGACTCTGGAACTATGCGTCACGACGAATTTAGGTTGTAAGCGAAGCTAACGTATAAAGCCAACAATGACACCAAGGACAACATGGGCGAAATTAGTTACACTGAGTAATTGAATTAAGGAAATGATAAATTAATGATAATGAGAGTAGATGAAACAACAAGTTGCCGCAGGTGGTAACTGTTCCCCATCTGCGGCAAGTGGTTTTTTCATCCACTTTCATTTTGATTAATTTATCCTTTCGTTAATTAAATGAGCAAGTACAAGTCTTTCCCCTATGTTGTCCTTGGTGTCATTGTTGGCTTCGTATGATATGCCTAATAAAAATCGGGCCCCCGAATAACCCCTTCTCGTTGATTACATAACGAGGGTCTCGAATCCGGCCTTCAGGTAGCTTGTGTGCGTTTATTAACCAAAGACCTTCACCCACAAAGTTCACGTACACGTAACGTCTGCGGCAGATAGCATATTCCAGATCCGCCGCCAAGATTTGTGATTGGCGGCACTGGTTAACACTGCTAGGGGTTGTTCTAGTAATAAATGCACAAATACCTAAGGAAGTGGATGGGAAAACGGCGCCGCCATAGCTCAATTGATAGTGCATCGCAAACGTAATGCAAATACGTGGGATCGTACCCAACCTGCGGCAAGTAGTTTTTTTCATTCACTTTCATTTTCATTATATTCACAATTTCTTCATTTCAATTAGCAAGTACAAGTCGCTTTCCCCGCGTTATCCTTGGCGTCATTGTTTGTTTTGGCTTATAATAATATGAATGATAAATATTGGGCCCCTTAGAGAACGCCTTTTATTCTGGTTTATATATACATATATATAGTACATCTTGACAATGCTGTTTGACGCTTCAGAATCCTTACAACACTGTGACTTGCTTTCTATTCATTCGCGGAGAGGCTTGTCCATCTTGCCACTTTCACATAAAAAAACGTGACCACTACGCATGCACCAAAACAAACATGGGCTAGTTGGTTGCGAATATTTTAGCCCATCATTAACACGCGCGAACGTTTGACGGTAAACCATTAGTCTCTTTCCAAATAGATTTCCATTAGGTCAACTTGTTCAGAGATATTTTCAACCTAGGAAAAAGAGGAGTGCCGCGTACTGCAGACGTGCCTAGCATTAGAAAAGTTGCCCCCAATATCTTCTCGCGGTCATCCCCCACGAAGCGTAGCAGGGGCGGGAGCTGGTCACATTCCATCCATAACATGACATGGTAACGTATTAGCACCTGGCAACATGGTGACATTCAACGGGGTACAAAAGGGAGTGCTCCACCCTGTGCATTCCACATCAAGCCACACTGCTTACCGTTCACACTGTAGCTCTCTATCTCAGATTGCGTAAAAGTTCCTTTCTTCCAAATATACAGTGTTCTCGCAGAGGCAACAGTGTCACTAGCACTTCAGCAGGGACCGTCTAGCGCGTCTTTCCATTCATTACCACTTTACACTCCGCGTGAAATTTAAGCCTCTAAGAAATAATGTTTCACCTACTATGGGGAAACTATGTGGAGTTTGGTGTCCCCCCCTCCTTTCTTTGTATCTACCTTTATCTCTCTCAACGTTGTTTAACGCACTATATATGTTCCACCTAGTCCATGAAACTTACATGGAATAAGATGAAGACTCCATATTTGAAAATACGTGTCTACAGATCAGCGTAAAAAAGAACAAATATTTGAGGAAGAGCACAACTTCTCGGTAACATAATAAAACGGAGGACGTCCACCAAACTTGAAACAAGATTGCTGGTATTTCAATATACTCTTGCCAATGTATGGCAAATAGTTGTTCAGCGTTCATTGGTAGGTGTCTTACTTTCACCGCTTCAAGCGTAACTTACCTAGAACAGCATCTTTTCTCCATAGAGCAGAAGCTTCTGGACGAGTAATAACAAACAGCGATTACTTTCTAATTTTACTATCGATTTGTAATTTTACTATCGAATTTGTAATTTTTACTATTTTTACTCTATAATCACTAGTACCGATATTAAGCTGGGTAAAAACGAAAGCCTGAATCTTTATCCACCCTAGTGTTTGCACATTAAGCCTAAAAAATGCTGCCATGACGTGCTACACTTCGTCAATAGGCCTAGCACGAGATGTTTATGAAAGTGCAAGCATACCGCAGTCACGACAGCGATTGTCTGAGGTATGTTTTTATTCGATTTATTAATGATTATGTTAGACGATAGAAAAGAGGTTAGCGTGTATCTAAACTTCAAGGTACCTAGTTTAGCAAAGGTACCGTATTACGGGACATTACGTATCAAATCGTGAAACCATTCCTGGTTTCAAAGCGAAACATTCTATGCGAAGGCCAGCCTACAAAAATTTGTAATTTATTGATGCTGCGTTAATAGATCGAGAGACTTGGGATACGCCCACAGAATATTTGTGACCTTTCAGAGTAAACTACAGCTACCTCCTGCCGCCCAGTTCTTCGCCTAACCCCTTAGTGTGTGTAAGCCATGACAGATGTTTATCAGCATCAACATCATCATCATCATCAGTAGCAGCAGCAGCAGCATCAATAACAACAGCAACAACCTCACATAGGTAGCCCGAGTCCCGATAATTCATGTTCAGTAATTACGTACGTCTACAATAGCTACCGTGATCGTGTACTTTATTGAGACCGCACTTGCTTTCACTGATAACATCCCAATCATACCATCGATTAACTAGGAGGCATTTCATGGATGCTGTCCTGTCTGCAAGTTTAGCTGCGAGCAAAGTTCAAAAGTAATTTGACTACGTAATGTGTGCGTAACGTACACGCCAGTGGGTGGTTCGTTTGGGGACATTGCAAAGGGAAACAACTCATAACGTTTTCAGACCTTCTTCATCGAAGATTTCTTCGGATGAAAATTGAAACTGCACAAATTGCACCACTTTACTAGAGCCCGATCCCAATAAATACTGAGCTTATATTGCAGAATTCACGCTGCGTAAAACTGTTTTCAGAGTAATTAAAAACAAATGCGATTGATTGTGGTTCCTAACTTTTCTTTTACCTTTTACTTTGCGGAAAATGAATGTCAAAGCTAGGCCAAATAAGAATCAAGCAAGAAACACGATACTAGCACAGGTCTAACAACTGGAATTTATTGAGAAAATCAGATATGACGTGTGTTGCAAGGTCAGCTGAGCTGCTGTGCAAGTTGGAAATTGATTCATTTGCTGTTTCTCGTGTTTCAATTTCTTTCTTTATACTTGCGCATCATATAAAGGTGCCTTTGTCAACAAACCCCCGTTGTCAGCACTCCTGTGTCATGCTTTGTTTTTGTCCCTTTTATGTCGCAATTTCTTTCGCGGTATTATGAAATACCGACTCGCGCATCATTCCGTACGTGTTTTCTTGTCTCGACTCTGCGAAATAAACTAGCCTTTCAGTGAACCTACTGCTGCAGATGGTTGAACACAGAAACGGTTGCTCACTGCGAAGTCGTGGTGAGTCAGGTAAGAGTCGCTTTAATAGTTAAACTAAATTATCTATTTTCTTTTGCAACGTTATGCGCAACCAAGGCAACTATATCGGCGGTTGTGAACAGGTGGGCATAATGTCATGTGAGCCTTTCTACGCCATTTGAAGGCTATAGATTGTCTTCACAACCGTTTAAAACCTTATAATTAAAGGACCCAGAAATCGTAATTTTCTGACGTCTAAAGCAAGTTGGGATCTAGCAGCTTTAATACGGCTAAAAAATAGGATCAAAGAAAAGTCTTTCATTTGAACAGTTGGAATGCGTCCTGGCATTGAAACGGGTATTCAAACAAATTATACCAAAAGTGAACCCTACCGACTCAATCCTTTAGAATGAATCTTCCAAGAGTTAGTGCTCACTTGGGAACCTCAAATAACTTACCGTAATATCGCTTCAGGAGAGCGACCACAACACTTAATTTCTGTAGAAGCCGCGACGGGCTGTCGTGTTCTGGGTGGTTCACCCCCGATATGTGGGCTTCCGTTCACTTTTACCCCTCCATGCGCGTCCTTTTATTCTCCTCTATTGCACTGAATTTCCAGATGATAGCGCCCCGAATCACGTGTCCACAAATTTTCGGTTTCCTAAACGCTTCCGAACGGTGGCGCTCAGGTGAAGCACTCGCCGGCAAGTTTTGGTGGGCTAGATCCGCCAGCAGCCACCGACCATCTGCATCTTCGCCCTCTTCGGCTAACTCCTTCAACTACTATGGGAAGCTTTTTCGCAATATTGTATGGCGTCGCGTTCAATCTTCGGCACTGGAAAAAGCAGGCTGCGACTTTAGGGCGCACATTAAAACACATCAAGCTCAAACTTTTTTCGGCCACTTTCTCACGTTTGGTGTGGCTTCTTGACCACTCGGTTCTGTTCAATCGGTTCGCTATCTTACCGTATATATTTCTACAAATATACGCACATAGATTGTATCAAAGTGCTAGCCAATTCGTTCGTATAGCTCTTGTATGCTGACCAAGTATACATCTCTCGGTTGTGTATAACAAAAAATAAACCTTTCTTCACAAATCCCGAACTTGTAATGTCGGCTCACCGGTATCCTTACAGCGCTCCCCATCTTTTAATATACGGGGAAATTATATATAGGATTTTCCATGTCACTTTACATTCTTTGATTATGGTCCTTGCTATGTGTCACCGGCGCTGTGCTCGTTCTTGGGCACTGCTCCATTAACGTTATGTACCGCTGTAACGCACAAGGTACAGCATCCGTAAATGCTGCTTTACACGTGTCGATACAATCTTGTGCCTGCCCCTCCAATCCCCATTCTTCGCTCGGCAAGCTTCACAAATCATTCCTCTTATAGCGACATGGCTGTGTGCACACCTGTACGTCTGACGCTGTACATCCATGTAATTTGGAGTTTGCAGTTCGGCATAGCTTGTGAACGATGGAGTCCGTAAACATAAAAATGGTATGACAATAAAGTTGCGACGTTCGTTGTGGATAAACATAAGGATTTTAGGTGGGAACGATTCATAAAATGAAAGTAACCTAAATTGTACGCACAGCCACTGGCTTTAAAATATTCAATTAACCACTTTACTAGAGCCTCGCGTCAAATCATAGGCGTTTGGTTAGCGTATTAAGGCGAAAAGGTCAAGTAGCTCGTACCCCCGTTGGCCTGGAAAAAAACGCTTCGTCTGGTCCAATGATATAGAACTATCATCATCAGTAATGGCTCATACCCCCATAAGCAAGCAATAAACACAAAGGCTCATCCCTCTCGTAATGCAGAGGCTACAGACACTCAGCCAACTGAAGCGTACAGTGCATACATTAATTGGAATCACGCATACAACGTACAGAAATCCGACGTCTACCCAGGCAGCACACCAGCATTGGTCCAACCATGGCCCAATGCTGGCAGAAATTGGTACCAATGTTGGACCAATGTTGGCATATTGGCAAAGTGCAACCCAATCCAATGTTGGCCCAGCGTTCAAGCCAAGATTGGACCAATGTTATGCCAATGCAGCAGCCATTGTGCTGCCAGCGTAGGACCAGCGTTAAAGCCAAGATTGGACCAATGTTATGCCAATGCAGCAGCCATCGTAGGACCAGCGTTAAAGCCAAGATTGGGCCAATGTTATGCCAATGCAGCAGCCATCGTGCTGCCAGCGTAGGACCAGCCTTAAAGCCAAGATTGGACCAATGTTATGCCAATGCAGCAGCCATCGTAGGACCAGCGTTAAAGCCAAGATTGGGCCAATGTTATGCCAATGCAGCAGCCATCGTGCTGCCAGCGTAGGACCAGTGGTGAGCCATATCGTTACCAATATTAATGCCAGCTTTGAGCCAATGCCCTTTGCATGACGAATATTCTAGATATGCTGGCTTTAGAGCACGCACATATTCTTACCGCAAACATTTTGCTAGCGGCATTTTTTGTAGCAATTGTCCCCTTACTCTCTTCCTCAATAGTAGCTAGGAAAGCTCGACAAAAAGATGTCAAGAAGCAGAAGTCATATATGACTGCAAATAATAATAAAAGAATACTGAAATTGACGTTTATGACAGTTTATTTGCGAATAAATTTTCACAAACAGGCATTTTCCGTGGACCTAGATGGGTGACGCTCGGTTATCTTCAAACAGTTTATTTACAGGCACTGCCCTCAGGATAGGAATTGGGCAAGGTGCCGAGGACGGTGGGCTGGCCAGGGGCTTCAGGGCATGGAGCTGACGTCGGTAGGCAGGTTTGTCAGTGCTTGGATGACAGCAGGCTTATCAGGCCCCCGAGGACCACGATAACGCGGTGGTTTCGTTGATATTGCCACCATATCCGGTAGCGACTTCACCATTACTTGGAGGAAATGTTTGCACTGTAAAATGAAAAGAAACAATGTCAGAGATGGTATGACAAATGTATGATGGAGAGTTTTCATTTGAAAAATCGCCATACTGCAACAATATTATAAATCTGAGCAGAGAGTTCGAAGGGGTGAATCAAGAAACTTTCTTGCAAGAGATTTGTCAAGTAACACTTCCTAATATTTCGACATATATGGCATACCTTGTACAAGATGTCACGTAACACTTAGAACAGACATAAAATGCGCAGTCCGCTTTGTTTACAGCTCACACTTAGTCAGCGTAGCACTTTAAAATTAAAAATTACAGCAAAACCTGCTGCAGCACAAAAAGCCTAGTTTCAGACAGTGTAGACACAATGCGGCCTTCGTGCGAAATTTTTAATGTGGAAACCGAGAAGTTCCGTCAAGAAACACTAGTAAAAGAAGCATTTATTCGAAAAGAAAGAAATACTGTCTGCTGGAAATGATGCTTGACCTATACCAGTGAGAAGAAGCGTGGTTCCTCAGTATCACTAGCAGGATCAGGCCGCACGCGTGGCTTGATAAAATCATAGTCCTGGAATTTGCGTGAAATTCACAGAGATTTACACGTGGTTCTACTCCAGGCACTATTCAAAGGCTGCAAATAAAAAGAGCTATTTAATTACAGGCATTCTACATTAGCCAGGCCTGTTTCAGTAATATATATACCGCGTGATATTGCTTGGGTGATATAGCTTGGGTGATATTGCTTCTGATAAAGCTTATAACATTCGAAAAACAAATACACTCACCATTGTATGATCCATGCTTCTTTTTATCTGAGTTCATCCCACATCGAAGACGGTGCCCACGAGCGCCGACTTCTTTTCTAATTGTTGTTTCACCTATATTAATTCTAACACTCACAAATATTCGTGGCCACATTGCTGCGTATTTCAAGACGTAGGCTTCTCAGTAGGAATGACGACAGCAAGCGAGCATTTTTCACGAGAGGAGTGCGCTGGCAAGAACGGACGGCAAGCACTCAGGTGGTGTTGCACCCAGTCGGCGTGCTAGCGACACATAGAAAGAAAGAGTGAAAGGAAAGGGTGAACGAAGAATACGGCGTAAACGCCACTTTCCTCCGCTGGACCTAGCCCGAACGGGTTTTGGGGTGGCAGCGATGGAGGGCGACAAGGAGGACAATAGTGACCCCGCCGCTTTCCCCCATGCTTCCGAGAGCACCCAATTCGACACAGCAGCTTATGGCTGTCTGAACGCTTGACTGACAGCATTGACCAGGCTCACCTGGGTGCGTGAAGGAGAGGTAAGGGGGGGCTGAAGGACGGAAAGCTAGGCCGAAAAAAAAAATCCGGAATGCGCCGTGCCTACTAAAGGCAAAGACAAGAGCTTGTCGACACGCAAATGCCAAAACGTGCAATTAATTTTTTTTCTGTCAGGGGCATTCATACAAGGAGCTTACTACACATGCACGAACAAACAAATATATTAGAATAGGAGCATGATGTCGCCGCAACATGCCATGCATCCTAAACAAACAAACAATAGTTTCACTAATGCATATGCGCTCCATCTCGATGCAATATAAAACGGTTCCATCAGCTCTGAGACACTGTAATTCTCGATTCTCCTCAGAATCCTGACCCACTAAAGCCGCGGAGCGTACATGCAAAAAATACAATGCGCAGGCAAATTCGCAATACCGTTGCTTCTTATGGAAAGCTCAAGTTCTTATTCACGATCAATAAAGCAGTGGCTAAATTTATGCGACTTCCCCTGCTTGCTACGTGGTACACTGGCACTTCTCTTTAGGGGACACATTTCGGTAAAGGAGAAGTGCAATAATGGCGGTGTCCCATTCATGGAGTTGACATGGGAGAACATATTTTTGGTTCCTGCGCAGTGTGCCTGTGATCAGTGCGTTAGTTTTCAAAACACGTTGTTCAATCTCAGCAAGTCGTAGAGCACTAAAAGCCGACAAGGCGAAAATTAGCTTATTACGGGCCAATGTCCTCCAAAGAAAGCCAACTACTAACCCATATTGGCAAATCCATACCAAAGTCGGTCCAATAATTCCCGCCTTGTTGAACGGCAGTGCCAATATTGTTTACTGACTGTGTAAAGTGGACCAACATTGGATCTCTATCAGAATGGCACAGCCAATATTGTTTACTTACTGTGTAAAGTGGGCCAACATTGGATCTCTATCAGAATGGCACAGCCAATATTGTTTACTGACTGTGTAAAGTGGGCCAACATTGGATCTCTATCAGAATGGCACAGCCAATATTGTTTACTGACTGTGTAATGTGGGCCAACGTTGGATCTCTATCAGAATGGCACAGCCAATATTGGCGCCACGCTGTTAACCTTAGGCCAACATTGGGCCAGGAACCAGAATGGCACTGCCAATATTGGAACCACGCTGTTAATCTTAGGCCATCATTGGGCCAAGAAGTGCCAATATGTTTCCAACGTTGGCCCAACCTGACGTGCCGCCTGGGTAGTCGAGTGGTACAAAAAAGCCACGTCACCTTCTCATTGGCTTATAATGCTGTAAGCTAGAAAAAAATGTAATGGCTCATGCTCCCGTAAGGCTTAGTCTATAAGTGCTCAGCAAAGTGAAGGGAACAGTGCATACATTTATTGAAATCACCCAAACAACACACAGAACAGCACGCGTTTCAATCCCCTGCTTAGAGAATGCAACGTAATGTCGAAGAGAAACAGCGCTGGTGGGAGTCTGGCCCCGCTATACGACCACGCGAAGTCACAGCTAAGCGTCGAAAACGAGACAAGAAGCCGAACTGCGAAAGCAGCAATGCGACAATGTGAGATGGCGCATTACCAAGCGTGCAGCAGGCTTTCCCCTTCATGTGTTACTGAGTGTGACATGCTGCCTAACTACTTTTAAATTGGAGATTTTCATGGAGGCTTACTATAAAGACAAGATAAATAACCTGTAAGAGTCACATTGCGGCCTTCCTCTTGACATGCCGTCTGAAGTATACTCTTCTCAACGACTTCCTTGTGTGGCGATAGCAACGCGTCAATAGAAGCCTATATTCCATCATAGAGTCGATGCTAAATCATATTGAATGAATTTGACGAACCTGAGCTTTGCCCATCTGTGACCATAACGAAAGAATGCCCAATTGTTATAAAACGCACATTCGATATTTTAGGAAAAATAATGTTGCGACCGCACTTATTCAATGTTCCAGCCTCCACACATCACACATAAGGTGACCCGATTCTGTTTCGCAACCCACGCTTTCACCGACGAAAGGTTGTCGTGGCCTCTTCATGTGGGCAGCGCTTCCGACACAATCCTTATCGAACGCGGACGTGCCGAGCAATAGTCAACGGGGCGCCATCCGCTCTCACCTTATCTGCATAGCAACGTCAACATTTTCGAAGGAACAGGTGGAGGTTGATATCTATAATCTCGAGTAGGAAACAGCGTCCAGGACAAAATTACGGTGAACATCGTATGCTTATTCAGTCGGCGTAGATACTGTGAAATGAAACCATTAAAAGATAATTGTAGTACGACAGAAAAAATAAACAATTAATCTTCTATAACGTTGCAGTTGTGTGAGCTCTGCTGTTAGAATGCCTGTTGATTTTTTTTCGGTTAGTTTACTACCTTTCCTTGCACTCAGTCATTTCGTTTCTTTTACAAGAAATCATATTATCACCCATTTGACAAGCCACTTTCTTTCGCAGTACTAGCGTTCAGAAAGTTAAAATCAGCCTATTTCGGCGCTATTGCGGTCGATTCCAACGAGAAAGAAATTCTACTCAGAAATAGTATAAAATAAAGTGGTTGTCCCATATCTGCGTTACAGATTCGCTCGTCGAACTAGAAACTTCAACAGATGAGCGGCAGGTCCGTTCCAGTGCTAAAATAAGCGTGTCTTTGTACAACACTGCTCGGCTAGGTGTCTTGATATTTGTGTTCTTTTCAAAATCGTCATCCTCGCGTTTCACTTGATCTCAAACTAGTATTGTTCCACAGATTATGAAATCGCAATAGTTGCAATCTAAAATTTCAGTTACGATGGGTGCCTGATGTGTTAGAACAAGAAAATGAAACGGCATAATGCTGAAGAATGACGAGCGAAGATACTGAACCGAGTGCACGCACAGAGAACACCGAGCAGGCGAGATGCACTAAATGCTAGCATACATGCGAAGTAATTTGCATGCATGCACTACATGCAAGCAGGCCAGACGCATTGCGTATGCGAAGTAGTCTGCATTTATATTCTCGTTTCCTCTTAGTTTTAAAAATCAACAGTTTGCGTTCGGTGTCCCTCATCTGTGTGCATTCGTTAATCGTGATATATAAAAAGTCTAGTTAATGTTTTCCCAACTATAGCTAGCTAGTTAAGTATAGGTATTATGGCACAAAAGCAACTGAGGCTATGATGCACCAACCAGGACCCAGCTATAGCCCATTGCAGAGTTTTCCTTGGTAAAGACAGGAAGTACACGTCTTGTCTTTATGTCCTTCCTTTTCTGTGATCGTGTATTTGTCGCTAGAGTTTTGATGTTCCCAGAATTTGAGTTTTGTTTCATTACAGTTTCAATGTAATGAGGCAAGGCAAGTTGGTAAAACAATGTTTATGACAAGCATAATAGAAAGAAGAAACAAAGAGAACGGTGGCAGAGATTCGATGAAGCCTATTGTGGAATCAGGTCGGCTGTTTTTCTCTTGTAGGTCTCTATGAGGTTGTCAATGTCATCGAGGCAGTCATTCACATCCTTCTCTGGCAGGGTCCTGAGCTTGGCCTCTATGAGTTCGCACTTCGCGCCAATCGCATCCTCTTCCCTATTGGCGTCCACCCGGTTTCGCCGTCGAACCAGCGCTCTCACGTTCTCGGAGATCTCCCCGATTGTTTGCTTCATCTCGTCGTCATACCTACACACAGCTGTAACGAAAAGTAAAGGAGAAAAGTACGTGATGAAAAAAGCATCAGGATTCCATATTTCAACACCCTATTTTTCATTCCTTTATTCATGCTGCAATTGTACATCAAAGCAAAAAGCTACGCTGAGTCCGTTCAATATTGATCCTTTATTGTAGGGTAAACATTGCAGATGTTCTGGGCAATATCCTGATGGTATGCTATATCTGAAATAAGTTATCTGAATGCCTACAGGAAAACAGGCTTCCTCGGCGCCAAGTACATGTAGAAACGTATGGCAAGTGTTCACCATACATTGTTTAACACCATAAGGCTTTGTTGTAGTAACAGTCATTATTGTTGTCGACGTCGTTCCTTTTGCTGTGTAATTTCTACTTTTAGGTTTCTGCTCCAGTCTTACTGCGGCTGAATGTCGCTCTGTGTGATAAGCCATAGGATATACCCCTCTCAAGTATATCTTTTGCTAGAGTGTGGATGCATTAGATTTTGAGTCTTCATTTTCATTTTTCTTGATATACTATTTATTTCAACCGTACGAAGAATAATTCTGATTTCTATACATACTTCTCGCAAAAGAACTCCTGAAAATTACAGGAAAGCAAAGAAAGGATAGAATTCGAGTACAAAATTTACAGCTTTGTATTTCATTTGATAAGACAACATATTGAGATTCTGAATAGGCCGCCTTTTCAGCACATGTGAAGGGGAAAACAGTGATATATTGCCCACCGTCATAAAGTAGGCCACTCTTTTGTAAATACGGCTTCTGCAAAGCCCTCGTAAGCGTTGCCTGAATTTCAAATGTAAGCTATAGAGCCGTATATAACAGATGTGTGCCTTAGAAACCCTAACAAGTGCACATAACATAATGGAGATATTTGTTTTTGCTGCATTTGCCCATTTATAAACCTCGTCAGTCTGTTTTTTTTTTCATATCATCTAATTTCAAGAACTTATGTTGTAAAAAAATTCAAATTATTTAATTAAAGTTGTTTTTACAGACGGTACGACTCCGTCTTGCCCTTCAATTGACCAAATTTCATTCAAATCGGATCAGTGGCCGCTTGATAGCAGCATAACTGCATTTTACATGTACCTCAATGGCGAAATTGGAGCTAGCTCCAAGGTAAACTTTCCTCTAAACACCCTGGTTAAATTTAACTCAAAAAACGGCAGTACTTCGAGCATGCTCTCGATATATATATGCCGAGGGTATTGTCACGTACCTTCTGTGAGCGTGGTCACTTCTCTCGTTGAGCCGAGGCCGAGGCACGTGTCCACGCCAAGACTGACCACCGCGGTCGCCTCTAAGCTGTACTTCGTACTGGGCGACAGACCGCTGACCGTGTAACCCAGCTGCGTGCCGTGCGCTGCGTAGCTGACGCAGTTCCTTGTCGACGACTGAGCCACGCAGACTTGTATGCGGACGTCCACGTCTATGCCATTCGTCCACCTGGCTCTGATTTGGCTGGGCGAGATGGCCTCGACTTCGAGTCTGTCAAGCCTGGGAACTGAAGCGAGATCATCATTCTGTGAGCGTGGCACGGACAAGGATAAGCTTGCACAGTCACAGCCTGTAGTCATAACATGAACCGCGTTTATGTGAGTAGGAAATCCGTGTCACATAAATAAATGTGGTTCCAGCTACGCTTTTGTGGAACAATGTTCCAGATAGTATAGGTACAGTCGACCGAAACAGCGCCGTTCGAACGTCGATGGGCCGGCTGGACAGTGCCTTCTGAAGGCATCAATAAAAGCGATCAGCAAGAGATCGGCAAGATGTTGCTGGTAAATATTCGGCACTGTTAAAGAATCGGTCGTCTGTACCTATTTCTGGAACGCTGGATTGAGTTACCTTGGGTTAGCTGATTCATGGCCCATCACTTAGAAACTCTGTTCCAAATAACAGCTGCTATTCCACCTAACTCTACCTGATGATTATGAAAACTTAAGGAAATAAGATATATAAATAACACCATTCCTGATAATTTGTTCTCTTGCGTAAAAAGATGTTATTAAGAAGTGAAAGCGTGCGGAAGTTTCCCACTGAAACGTGGAACCTAAGTTGAACCGCATTAGGAAAATACAACGGGCCACACGAAAGGTTCTATCGATCTCACACTAGCCTGTTACAATTGCCCCGCCTGAGTTCTGTACACATAAAGCGCTCGCATGTTCAACGTGATAACCGAAAATTCGAATAACACGACAATCGGCGCAGTCCATGCGCTGCTATTTCACCTGTTGCAAACAAAATCTCTCGCAGCGGCGTTTTCGAACTCGCTCGCACTCACTTCAACATTCAAAACGGGATTTAGCGCACGTTATTATTCTTCGCCATAGTAATGCCTCCTTGCTCTATTGTCCGCTCGAGGCCTGTTCCTAATACTGTTGTTCATACTGTGCTATTGCGAACATCATTTCCGAAACTGAAGAAATTGTCATGGTCCCTTTACTTCCCCTATTCCTGTCCTTCTAAGAGGGTCGTAATATGGAACCAATTCAAATTTATTTGCCCCAAATAAAACGTATAACATAAAAACTTGCGTATCAGTCACACTGTGGCACTTGCCTTCGGAAAATGAAGTGACAGACTGATTGACGACTGGGCTTGAGCGTTTGGCGTTCCCTCTCCACAGGTACGCCTCTATAGACAGCGTGTATGAACGAAGTACGGCGTCCACCCGAAACTTGTGCTCTCGGTCGTCCTTGTCGACCGACCGTGTTATACAGCTCCGGCCTTCGGCACACAGGTTCAGCAAGAAGCCAGTGATGCCTTCGACGGAATAGTTCCAGGACGTGACGATGAAACTGTCGCAAGTCGCCCTCACAACGACGTCAGAAACTGGAGCTGCAAGAAGAAAAAGAATATGCCGGGGAGGGTAATAGTTTGCCTAAATAAACATTTATCATCCAAGTTCTATCGTAGGGAAAGTGGAAAAAATTTAATAGTATATTTTATTCCATTTGCATTTAGCAAATTATGTCTGCAATTGATAAAGGATCCATGTTCTGTTAATTTCTTACGATGCCTAGAAATATAAACGGAAGGCTCGATCTCAAAAAGAGACCTTACCTCAGAGCACGCGCAGTCTTCGATCATTAATATCTGAACAGATGATAACGAAAGCAATATAAAACATTGAGTAATGAGTTCTAGAAACAAAATTAAATGCGCGACGTGGCCTGAGTTGTTGAGCGTAGCTCATGTTGGGTCAGTGAATTTGACAATGCTGAGGCCTGGACAGATGTGGCTCATTTGGGACAATTTCGACACAAAGAGCAAGGGCCGCTGTAGCCCATATTTGGAAGTGGTAACAAACTGCGATGTGTCGCTTGCCTTGTTTCAGGATGCGTGCTCGCGTGTTTCACTTATCAGCCAATCGTGTTAAATATTTGTGCGCATATGCATTTGTGTGTGCGCGCCTTTGCTTGTGTTTACATGCACGTATCTGTGCGTTTGCGTGTGTGTAGTTGGTTCTGTGTTCTTGTGCGTGCATCTGTTTATATGCGAATTTTATGGCCGGAGGAACATTCGAACCTTCAAATACAAATTGAATATTACACACTTGCTATTCGCATTAGTATTCGAAATTGTACCGTTCTGTGCTTTCGAATGTCGAAACTAACCACAAAACGTTCGCCTCCATTCCACCCTTTGAATGTGGCTGCGCAGTGAAGCTGGTGTGGACGTTACACAAGTACCACCACCGCAACAGACGCCATACGACGTTACACGAGCACCACCACCGCCACCAGAAACGTCACGGGCGCAAGTACATGCGCAGAAGTGCAGCATCGAACCTCATTATTCTAGGCCATGCACCTAGCGCAAGTGCTTTATTTAACCAAATTAATGTTTACAAGTAAAATGCGCAAGAAAATGTGCTAAGTCCGACTTGCGCACAAGCTGCAGGCATGATAGCTTCGGTTTCTTATTCGAATACACGAGAAAAGATAAATATATTATGTGCAAGGTGAAAGGCAAAGCCATTTTACAACTGCCGTTTGAGGGCTGCCTGACTAGCTGCGGCCCCTAGGTGGCGGCACCGCTGGCACAACATACATCCTTATTCTTGCAAACCCTCCGCCAAACACAAGTGCGTTATTGAAGTAATTGAATTTCTCAAAGCAAGATGCGTTAGAAAATTCGTGAAGTACGACATAGACACAACCAATAGACACGATAGCATGGGGCTGTGATTCTAATATATGTGAAAACATAATTTTTTTAAGCAGGAACTCAAACACAAACCCCTTTTCCAACTGTCGTTTTTTGGATAAGCACACCACAAAAATCCCGACTAGCTAGAGGGTAATGGTAACCGCTTCGGTGTAAAATACGTGGTGGTAGCTTATATGAAAACATTATTTTTGCTTCTGATCTGTAATTTAGTGTTCTTTGCAGTCTGTTCACGTAGATTCACCTTTCACGCTACAACCAGTGGTTATTTTCTTGAAACGGTGCATTTTATACATGTCTACCGATGCAAGTTCTTCAGCAGCTTATTTACCTGCCGTTGTTTCCATCATATTGTAGCAAACATGTAGCCTTTTTTGGAAAGAAAGTCATGTGGTAGCTACTCATTCTTGAAGAACTCATTTAAAACCAGGCGCCAAAGATGACGGGAGGTTATCTGTGCAGTTACTTTATTGACAACTAGAAATCTTGTCTGCGACACGGATGCCAATCGTCCGTGTCGTGGTAGCAGGCTGGTTTGTGTCTCTAATTAGTTCAAGCACGGTACTTAATTACAGCAAAAAAAATATTTATGCTATGAATATGCGTTTCTGCGTTCGACTATACGATATTGGATTCGACATTCGGTACCTGCTATCCGCGTTCGATTCGTGCGCGAAATATTTGATGTTTGTGTGTTTGTGCTTGCTTGTGTGCGCTATGATTCTGCGTGCGTGCATGTGTGAACAGTGCTGTTCACAGGAACGAAGGAAAATCCAGAGGCGCAAGGGCAGGCACGAGCAAGCGCTACACTGTTCGTGTAGTGTAAGTGCGTGTTTTATTAGACAGTTTTAGTATAGCGTACGCTATTCCATTGCGAACGCTAAAAAATAGCGGGTCGTCACTGCGCATCCGCTGAACGCTAAACGAAATAGCGGGTAAAGCGGGCGTACGCAACGCAAACGAGTTAGCGTTAGCGCTTTTGCGGGGTTTGCGGAGCTTGCGGGAAACATGGCGGCGGTCCCGGCTGCCCGCTTCGCATTGAATTTGGCGTTGCTTTTGCAAGATCCACTTCGTTCGTAGCAAATGACTGTGTAAACGGCTTTCGCTTAGTCTCAGGCTGGTTCGACGACACAGTATTATAGATAACTTCGTGGTGTTTTCGAGATCGCTGCTCGTTTCGAACGAGTCGAAGCCTAACGAAAGAAACGTTCCAGATGTCAGCGCCACCTATCGCTACAGGCGCGAAATAGCCGCAACGATGGCATATGGCCTCTGAGATCCGAAAATATCGCCGGCCAACTAAAATTGTAGAATACGTGCGCTGCTTAGCGTACGCTATATAATAGCGTATAGCGTACGCTATAGTTACGTACGCTAAACTAAAACTGTCTATTAAGGCGTAAGCCTTTAGCGGCTCATGAGCGTCCGGGCGCAATCCGTGGTGGATGCAGGAAAGCGGTCATCACTGGCGAGGGGAGCAAGGAGAGGAGGAGCCACCGGTGAGGGGAGCTAGGAGAGGAGGCTCCATGCCAGTAGCGCTGTGCGAGTGGGCGGCGCGTGGGAGAGCGCAGACATGCACGTGGGGGTGCGCGCATGTCGGCGACAAACCTTGCAGCCATATGGCTGTGATTGCATCTCATGCTCACGGCCTTGGCGGTGGCCGTTGGCGGAACAATTCAAATAACAGCTACATATCCATTCATAGATAGGCTTTCGCTTATCGCAGTTTACCTACGCAAAGTGCCCATATATTATTTTGCTGCCTATATAGGCGGTGATGGGAAAATAATTCCTCTAAAGCCATGTCTTGTTGGGATGTTTCCAGACAGGTTTATTCAGAAACCCCAAGAACAACGATTTGAATTCATGCGTTTAGAAAAAGCATGTATTTTTCTGCTTACGCCGGAGATGATGCATGAAATATTCCATAGTCATACATTCTGCATGTACTCTACGTTGGTACCAAGCGTTTAAGACGATGATGTGTCACTGGTAGAATAGCACTAATGAGTTCTTAGACTTCAGAAACAGCTAATGTTTGAGACACACTGAACATGCTCCAGTTTTCTTTCTTTATGTGTAGTACTTATGAGAAGTTGTGCTTTATTGGAGCTGGCTACTTCTTTTCACATCAAGATATGAAAGAATAATTAACTTAAACACAATAAAACTAAAAATAAACTCAGAAACACGGCAACACAAAGTCCGGTCACGTTACTACGCTAAAATCAGGCAACATAAGAACGGACGGATTAGATGCGAATGAATGTGCAGGAATGTCACGTGCTAAACGTTCACTATGTGTGTCGTGTCCCGGACACTCTAAAAGACGATGCTTTACATCCTCAACCGCGTGTAAATAAATGCATGCTGGACTATCAGCTCTCGAAATTTTTTTGTACAAAGTGTTCTGTGTACATCGTACCGGGCCACAGACGGTGAATGAGCGTTTCAAAGGCTCTGTGTGTATTAAATGTGGACAGGATCATAAATTGACGGGAAGGGTTAATGTCCAATAAATGTGAATATTTCGAGTTCTGATCAAACCATGTCACTTTTCAACCACGGGCTGAGCTCTGGCTTCGTGTGGGCTGCAATTCGCTTTGTGTTAGAGCAAGACCATATGTGCTGTTATCAGGAGAAAGGTGAAAGCTGACATGCTGTGCTTCCTATATCGTGCTATTGGTTATTTTCTCACTAAACCCTTACTTTTTCGACCCCGTGTATAACGATTTATGTGTGTAGGCTCCACTGAACCATATATCGCCGCTGCGATAGTTTCAGGGAGTATCAGAAACCCCTTACCCTCCCTCTGGCTATGGGCCCCATTTCCCTGCCGTACTACCAGGTCCCACCAGGCAAGGGTTTCTATGTGGCTTCATGAATGGGTCAATACAGGAGCGAGTGCAAGGTCACTCCACCAACATGCTTCGTAGCATTGAGCAATCTCATTAACCAATAATTAGGAAAGTACGTCACCGACCATAGCTAAATCGAAATGAAACTTGAGATCCTTGGGGACCGCAAACGTCGTTTTATTTTTACCGCGTCCAGTAACCTGCTTCATTTTCAACAGGCCCGCAATGAGTTTGTCGGCCAGAAAATATTACACCGAACTATCAAATACACAACCAACTAATAGGTGTTCCCAGCAGCATATCTCAAAAGTATGACCAGGGAAGCTATCGTTTCACCTTCATAATTATTCTCTCATGGTTACTGTCCAATTATTTCAAACTTACGCAGCCCACTCGTAGTAGCGGAGACCGTAGATGCAGGACCGAACGATAGCTCCTTTTCTTCTTCCGTGGCGCTACGGACTTTTATCTCGTAGTTCGTGTCTGGCGTCAGGTCTTCGAGGATGTGGGTAACATTGTGTGTGTAACGGTGAATGCAAGCCCCTCCGTCCGAAGGACAGGCGTCGATGTCAAAGTGCGATGCGGTATCTTGGCTGGGTACCCATTTGAGTTCAACTGATGTGGGTCCCATCTGCGTAGCTTCCAGGTGCTCCACGGTTGGGACTGTAATAGAAAAAAGCGAGCACCTGTAAGAGGGAGCTGCATAAAGGCAAGCTTAAGGAGTGATAAGTTTGTAACTGTGGACACCTGTCATAAATGTGCCTGAGACGGGAAGGGCTCTGACTTCTTTTTATGTACCCATGTAGGGAACATATGTTTCTTTTTATAATTTTTCATCGCGACATTTAGAGGCTCTCGGCTATATTCTAGTACAATCACGCATTTTCGGTGGTATTACCAAACATATGCTATTTTTATGATGTTGTGTAAGTTACCCAAAAGCCCAACGTGTGTCCCTGTCTCTTTCTGACAAAATAAGAGCTTCCTTGCTCACGTTTCGTTGTCGTGAAGAAGATTCTTTCGCTTCGACCGTTCGTGGTGTCGCCAGCTACTTCGACGTAGGCATGGACGTTGACCTGGTAGGTTCTACCAGACGCGAGGTGATGAAGATTGTGGCTTGTCTTTTCAGTTATCAGTGACTCGCATCTGGACGAATCAGTCACAAGGCACACCGTCATGTTGTAGCCAGTGACGGGGCCCGTAGCATTGTCCCACTTGACGGTCGCTCGATTGCCACCGTGAACCGTAGCCTCAAGACCAGATATCTGCAACACTGTGAAACAGGAAAAGCGACATTGCATCACGCATGCACAAAACAAAGTGATTAGGACTAGTCATTCAGAACTGAGATCAAATAGTTTGAAGCCGTGGGACATTACCGCTGCTGGAGCTGTCGTAGACTTCTCTCCTGTAGATCCTTGAGTGTGCGCCATTTCTTAAATCTACAACTGAAGCCTGTGAAACAGGGTGAATATATCGATCAATTCGAAGAAAATCAGAGGCGCTTGGGCTAAATTAAAAAAAAACTTGTGTGTTTTCAGTCACCGCCATATCATGTCTGCAGCGTTACAATCGTATATAACCACCGGAGAAATTGTTGCCCAAAACTCCGAAGTAAGAAACAGTGATCTTGTGACCAATCTGAGAATTTTTTATACCTCAAGAAAGTTACTCAAGTTATTAGCAGTTTGCTGCAAGCTAGAAAATGAATTTTCAGTTTGTTTGCTAAGGCCAGTACACCTACGCAAGCAGGCGTTGCAGAAAGGAAGAACGTTGCGAGTATACTACAGTTTTCTCAGCGCTTGCTCTGAAAGCGTAGGGATGTACCACGGTACAGAGATTTCCTCCGAATCAAGAGATGTTGAAATGTGCCCCTTGTTACTGAACATTCGTTGTGAGCACCACCGAAAACATTTCATTCGGCAATAGGGGTTTGCTTAATGTGCAAAGATAATGTTCGATTACAGCATTGGTAGAAATTTTCCTTGCTTATTACATAAAGTAGTTACGGATGAGCGAGTTCTTGAAAGGATTTTCTGATTAGCTGGTCTATCGACACAGTCTGAAGCTTTATTGGAGTTGGCTCCATAGTGTGGCAAAAAACGCACGTTCTAGTTTTGAGTCTAATGCTTTGCGCAGAAGCTATTCTCTTAGGATCCATCCAAAATTACCTGGACTGTGTGCACTTTAGATACCCAGTAACACAACTTAAGATTAATCAAAATGCGTGAAAGCTTCTAACAGCGTCACAACTTTCCTTCTATTTTTGGCCACTAAACCATCACGTTAATTTGTATTCACCAACGAATTATAATATTTTCCTTTCCATCAGAATATCAGAGATGCCACATTTCCCAATAACCAACAAAGAACATGTATTTCATGGCTGTATAGAGTGTTACGTTTTGTACAGCTTCAGGAAATTCCGTATTTGTCATTGGACTGCTCGTTGGTCTTCTTACAGCTTGAAGAATTCACACGCCTGCTCTATTAAGAATGTACCAGAGCGATACCGTTTGATGCATAGCAGGCAACTCTACGACGGCTAGAGCGACTTGTCTGGCTGTTCGCATCTGCGACGAAAACGTAATGCTTCACACGTGAAAGGAAGAAATAGGTAAGCATCATGTAACTTGTAAGCTTGCAGAATATGATGTAATCATTACATTAATATCATTGGCTATTTGATCCTAGTTCCCAGGAAGCCGCTAAGTGAAAAATTCCTGCGACCATCGGCCGAAGCTCATTACTTGTACTCGCGACCAAAAAGATCGTACTTCTCATATTGGAGGCGCGACAATGCACAAGTGTCATTTATAGCAGACTTGCGTGCAGAAGTTGTAATCGCGGCGCACGAAGTAGCTGTTCCGCATAAAAGTGTCGCGGGGCAAAAAGCATCGCTTTGCGAAACACGCGCATTGAGAATTCCTTGACTGCACTAATGATGTAGCTTCCGCATCGTCGCCTGCTCATTATGGGTCTTAGTAAGCCATGCCTCCCTCATTCGCGAACAGTTTACGCCATGGAATGCCTTACCGCTGTTCCGGAGTGCGCTTCAAAGTTGACCCAGAGCAGTAGAAACAACGTCGCCGGTCTCTTCATCTTCGCTGCGAGGCCACGAGTGAAACGAAATCAACGGCCCTGGTGGCCTCCTTTTTTTTCGCTCTATCTGCTGTAGATTCTGTTCGTCAGCTGCACACACGCAACAAGATGGAGGAGGAATATCTCTGCGCTGGCATGCGTCACTCAGCGCACTATCGCCCGTCTCGCATGTCATAGTATGAAACCTACAGAGAGCTTTACACCCCGCAACGTCTCTGTCGAAACGGAGAGTTTTCGGGAAAGTCCAAGACGACCCCGCAGTCTGCTGAGGGCTTCGTTATCGTAAGATTACGCACAGCCGAAACGCGGAGAATTCATCGTGGAGGTCTCAGTCTCTAGGCGACACAAAGGTGATTTGCGATTTGGGCATTGTGGTTTGAGAGGGCAAGTTCAATTCCTCGCTAGCCTCAGAACAAAGTATTGTTACGTGGATGTTGGGAGTATAGACATACTCTATTTACCATGTATACACAAGCAGTCAGTTCAGTTCAAAATGGCTGACCAGCAACAACATGCAGCAGCTAGCGCCTCGCGACATTTTTCTTCCTTCGCCTTCTTTTATCCTTCGGTAACAGTATTCGCCTCCAATGAACCAGTTGGAGAAAGAGAGAGAGAGAGACGTCATACGGGAAAGGCGGAGAAGTTGACCAGGCTGAGCTAGGTTGGCTGTGATGGAGAAAGGGCAGAAAACTGAAAGATGACACGTGCTCGAATCTCCGTGAAACGGAGGCAAAGAAAGCCTTGCTGTAACATTGTGCATGGCATGGCACATTTTGCCGAAGTATCTGCCAGCCTCCCACAGCATCATGGAAAATTGATATGTGTGGGATTCAAACATTAATGTAAAATAAGGTAGTTGAATCGACACATGACTCAAGTGTGTTTTCGGGGTGGTCTTACGCTTCATTTTATATTTGGTCCTTATATTTCGTTTGATCGACGACACAATAGTAGCAAAATAGGCCTTTGAGAGCTCTGCAAATAAATATTGTGTAGTTCACAAATAGTGCCGTCAACTTTATTTATTTTCTTGGGCAGCTGAAATATGCGACATTAAAAAGGAAAGGTAACTTTAATCCTCTGATATACTGCACTTCGCTCAGTACATATATTGCGAATACCATTTCAGATCTTACTCTCTTGAAAAATTTGGATATTTTAAAGTGTTTTAATGACAAAGTTGATCCCAAGGAGAACATATTATGGTCAGTTCAAAATTAAGGGCAGAAAATGGCATTTCTTGAACGAGCTCTCATAAAGGATGAAGGATTACACTAATCACAAAAAAGGTGAAGGTTTGCGACCCTGGTATCGTGATTATAACCCTTATGAGCCCTACCGCTCGGTTGACAGCTGCCTATCGACTGCTCTCTTGATTGAGCATGGATTGCAGATGCTGTGTGACAACATACAAAACAATTATTCGAAAGCCATTAAAGCGGATTAGTAGAGCTTGCTTATAGTTTTCTGAATCCAATGAATTATGTCTGGAAGTCATTGACGCAACATATGCACATTATCTTTCAGGGTCATGGCGTCGGTATTTTGCCACCAAACTTCGCATAGTAGGCGTAGCATTTCAGGGCGGTTGTGGAGACATACCGATCACGCCGAGCCTAGGGTCGCTTTTGCAACTTCTCTTATGTCTCTGCTGCAGTCATCGGAACAGCACGCTGTGAAACCACTTCCCCAACATGCAAGGGTCCCCAACTTCTGGTTCGAAGTACGTGCTCTTCCGGCCAATCAGCGATGTCTGGAGACACCGAAGCCACTCTCTCCTCATGGTTACCTTTGTGCTGCCCACTGGCCCCACCTCTCTGGCACTCCTTACCTCATTCTGTCAGCGTAGAAAGTGCATCCCGACAGACAGTCACTTCATTGTAAATAATCCCCTTTCCTTTCTCCGAACCTGAGAGTATTTGCTTCGAATTTGATTTAATCATCAAGAGCCATGAACTAAAACTTACCTTGTGTATACCACATTCTAACGGTGGTTATAACATCTTTACTGAAAATCATGGCGCGGTCTTGGTGTGGCCTCTCTTGGGGTCCCCCATGAGGCGACTTCACTGCGTGGCTCATTTCAGCTGGTAACCCGCAATAAATGTTTCTTATGTCGCGTTTTACTAACTCCAAGTTAGAGGTGAGCTAGCACTTTGAGCCGTGATAGTGATGATTGATGATGGTGACGTCGATTAGAAATGGCAATCGAAGAAATCCGTTTTTTTTTTTGTTCCGTGGTAGGAGCGTCTCTGAGGAGCCCTGTTAGGCTCAATTGTTAAGGGACAATGACGTTTTCGTCACATAAGTGTTTGTATTCAGATAGCAATTGTCGGGATACTCCAGCGGCATTTTTGGCGTCGACGTTGGCATCGCCGTTATGTTTCTTATAATGTCCAAATGCGTTAACATCGTGGCTGCTCGCCGTATGCTGAGGGGCTAAATGAAATAGGGAAAGGGATAGCCGATAAGTATTTGCAGTCTTAACTTTATAAATGCCAGCATTAGAAGACAACAAACGCCATATATTTAAAATATATTCCATACAACCACCCGATGTAATAGCCCAGTTCCTTACACTGGGTAAATACATTGGGTGTAATAGTGGTGATGGCATTGAGCTGGTAAGCTCGAGCTCACTGATTCGACCCTTGTGGGGGCTACCTAATTTAGATGCGGGTAAAATGCATAAACGCTCGTGTATTTAGGAACAGGTTAAAGAACCCCAGGTGGCCAAAATTATTCCAAAGACCCGTACTACAGCTTGCCTAATACTCATATGGTGGGTACATTTGGCGCGCAAATATACAGAATTTATTATGTTAATATAGAAAAACGTTTTCTCTTTTTACGTAACCACAACCCTCGCGACAGGAACACGGTATAGAGACTTAGTCATCAGATATCGCGTCGAGCGAGCAACTGAGAGTCTACGCAGCTTTGTAACTGAAGCCCGATCGCAAATCCCATTGGCAAAATTTCGCCTCGACTAAGCGGTATTGTAGTTGAATGCATGTTTTACATATCGCACGTAATCCTGGTTCCTTGGTTTTGCGTATAAAAAACTTTTTCTCACAAGAGAAGTCTCATTACTTAATTCACAGCTGGCTTATATCGAACAATTACTTGTACATCAAAATTGATATGCAAATCTCTAATTTTATTTACTATAACCAATATGAATAAATATAAACTTCCAAAACATTTAAGCGCATCGTCCTTTGAGTTCTTACGAACTCTGTGCTTTTCAGCAATTCATGATTACGACAGGAAACAGACTTTTCCACGAATTAATAATTTTCTTACACATGCATATTGTGTATGTATTGATTTGCAAATACAGTTTCTGTAGTGGATATCTTCTTAATTTCTTATTCTTTCCTTTTCATTTCCTTCTTCACTTTTCTGCATATTAGTTAATATTGTTTTTAACCACTAAGTTTCTAAGTTCAATAGTGATTTATTGTAAAATATATAGTAGACCGGGCGCTTCGTATTGCAGTTTGCGCGACTATCATACATACATCTGGATCATGCACTGACAATGTCCAGCTATACAGGATGACGAGTCTAGTTATGTGGTCGTTAACTCTTCTTTTCTTGCCACGCTCGGTTTCTTCCCTAAGGCTTAGCATATTAGGAGGTTAGCATAATACTATTTCTGGGCAACACTTTCAGACATCCCTAAACTACTAAAAAAACCTCATTTAACTAGCTTCAGAACTAAAAAGTATTATGATCTAAAAAAAATGAGCAGGACAGAATTTTACTGCACCGTTTTATACCGCCCCCCCCCCCCCCCCCTGTTTTTTCCTGTTCGTTTAGAGCACCAGCCACTTATTTGGTGAAGTACCTGCAAGCTTAAACTTCGCACTTTTCTGGTTGTGTTACATATGTATGACGTGCCTGAAGCACAAAGCATATTGACCGTTCCGACACAAAGCCTGACGCCCGAGTTGTTGCAATAAATGCAGAATTCAGGAACATGACTTTGTATAACACTGGCAATACAAATTGAAAGCCCAGGTAAAATTAGGCGTTTTAGAAGGCTCAGGAATACAGAAGGAAATCTGCCGTCTGTAGGGAAGAGTTTGCAAAATCCTGGATATATTTTTAGGCCGAACAAAACTTACCTTTATTGCTACCGGACGGCTGGAGAACTCACTGACACAATTTCGCAGACTTTGGTTTATCTGTTTGATGTATCTTTATATACATCTGCAAAGGCTTTGTACAATTCTAGCAGACTCTATAGAAATCACTTGTAAATATAGTGGAATTTGGTTTTTTGAGGTGGATTACCAGAAAAGGCAGATATTACTTGTTTCCTGAGCAAACGCAATATCCAGATGGCTAATTCGAAAAACTATTTTATTACTATTTTATTAATCACTCGTGTTACACAGCAAATTTGTAACGTAGCATTATTGAAGTCATATTCGTTAGCAGCTAAACTAAAGCGATCACCAGCATAACCCATTTCGAGATTTAGGACCTTAAAACTGTACCAGCAGGAAAGATATATGATTTTCTATTCTTTGTCGTCCGCAGTGTCTCTTTCTGGTCGTCTTTGACTTGACTGTTATGTTTTCCCTGGTAGCTTCAAGCTACTTTCGGAGAAAAAAGTTTGCCTGGTAGCGGCATCCCGCAAGCGACTTCAAAGCTGCTACGACTTCGCCAAATTTCAATAATCTTCTTTCTTTTTTCAAGACACGAGGCCTGCGCTGAGTTTTGCTGCCGAAGTTTTGATAAATGTTATAGATATGCCCTTAACACTGCTCCACGTGTATTCTACTGGTTTAGCGGGATATTCTTGCAGTTACGTTCTATGTGCTTGGGGTAACCTCTGTGGCATGAAATAAGTTAGGGACAGGTGCAAGCAACTCCACCGAAGGAAGAACAAGCACTCATACGTGTTTGATCCGCCTCTCCAATCAGTAAGGTGAATATTTGCAAGTGTGTTCTACGGACTTAACTCAACCTATATGGAATAAGATTACGACTACAGTAAGGCGGATGAAGCAGTTGTCCTAACTACCTAGGTGACATTAAAGCTTCTGCTATACGAGGAAGCCTGTTTAGATAACATTAAATAAGGCAAGATCTCGAATGCCTAATTTCTCGCTGAAATGTTTTCCGAAGGATACTTCTTTCCGAAAATGACGCGGAAGACTACGGCGTGTCTCGTAAATAAGCCTCTCGTTTCCTGTAGATGTGTTTACTTGTCGCGCTGACGGCACTAAGTGCTTGTACGTACCCTTGGACTCGAGACGTATCACTACTTTGGTATTCTCTTTATTTACATAATAATATATCACTCAAACACAACCATGCACAAAACACAGCAGTCCACATGCCCGTTCATTTTTCTGTGTCTTGATCTCGGACAAATCTTCCTCTTACATTCCTTCGGCGCTCCTCAGAGGTGTGCGTTCCCTAAGAAGGCAAAAAAAACAAATACACACCTTAATGGGAAGATTAATGACGAAGTGTACGAAGCACTTATTTAAAGAAGCGCTGCACTTTTGTAAAGAGATATATTCATTCTTGCATGGCTAACGGAATGAGTCCTCAAAAGTTCATACCATATATCTGAGCCTGAGTACGACCAGACCCACGTGGCAAGTCAGCTAGGGCCAAAGTTCAATACGTACTGGTAGTACGTCGCCCAACGATGCCCTGGGGTTGCCACTATAACCAAGCATTCTCTCATGTGTAATTCAATGAGTCCTCAAAAGTTCATACCATATATCTAAGCCTGGGTACGACCAGACCTAAGCGGCTGTCAGCTCGGGCCAACGTTCGATACGTATTGGCAGTTCCTGGCCGAATGATGGCCTAGGGTTACCGCTATAACAAAGCATTCTGTCATGGGTAACGCAATGAATCCTCAAAAGTTCATACTTATATATAAGCGTGGGTACGACCCGGAATGAACTACACATGTGATACACTCTTAATCGCAATCTCCTTCAGTTCCAGCTGTAAGTCTTTGCTCTAAGTCAGCTGTGAGTTTTTGAAGATGTTCTTTTACCTTTTGATCTATGTAAGCGTAACAACGTTTCACCTAAATTGACAAAGTACTTATAAAGTTTCTTTACCGACATCAGAGGATGAGTACATTAAACAGTACGCCATACATTTTACCTTTTGACCTATGTAAGCGTAACAACGTTTCACCTAAATTGACAAAGTACTTATAAAGTTTCTTTACCGACATCAGAGGATGAGTACATTAAACAGTACGCCATACATTTGAACATTTTTATGTTCGCGTAAAACTTACCCTGTCCTTTTCTGGAACTTCTTGTACAGGAAGTAAGACGCGACGGCAACAATCAGAATGAGCGGAATGAGAACCGCCAAGACAATTGTGGCTGTTGAGACGCCTTGGCCACTGGGTGCTGAAATCAAATAAAAAGATATCAATATCACGCATTGCGTAGAACTACCCAGAGAATTTGTTCATTCATTTTCCTAATTAGACAAATTCAAGGCCAATCAGGCCACTTTTACAAAGACAAGTGTATATCAAGCGTGATGCACAGGTGTCAGAGGAATGAATGAACATGAACTATTTGTGAACGCCCAACCAAATGTGGGAAAACAACATCTGCTATAGGAGCAGCCACAAATCATAGAAAGTGGCTTTCACTTGCAGTGTTGAACATCGATAAATGAGTAATTAAACTGTTGGATGCGGAAAGTGTTTTATTTATTCGCAGTTAATCGAACGCCGGCCGCTAATAAGCTATTTGTGCTGAAAAAAGAAAGGTCAGCATTCTAGAGTCGCTATGTCATGTTTTTTGCCGACGTTATGTCTACCGCTTATAAGAAAACTTCCTGCCTTTGTTCCTTCCTCTATGCTTTCATTTATCGATTCAGAATTTATACCGAAGTTGTTCACGGCAGTTCATCTGACATAATCGTATATGAAATAGTTGAATAAAAATAACCTACAGGAGAAAATTCGGTTGGCATAGAATATAAATTGGTAAGTCTTCTGCACCTTTCTGTAGCCGAATTTCAGATTTTGCATGCATACATCTAACATGAATGTCCCACACTTTCGCGCTTACCAGAAGTGTGCGGATTAAACCATCGGGAAAGTCACCATATGGCTGATTGGTGACATTTGAATACGTTGATGATCAGCTAGACATGTAATGGCTACATGCTGTCCCTGTACAGTCAATCCACTTTTCTTTGAATTCGGGCGATAATATTGCCGAGAACGTGCTGTTACATCGGTGCTTCTGAATATACTTAATACGGCGCATTTACCGTTATGATGACAAAAGGCTTACTGAGATAGTGTTCATATCCGCGATCCTAGTCAACCTAGACGCCAGCTTGAAGTATTTTGAATAAAATGCAAGCTTTGCTATCCTTGCAATTCAGTGCTTGAATGTAGCCGGCTTAGGTGCACTAAGACGCACTTAACTGTCGGCTCGATCCCCACGATTTTTGCATTGGCTTGTGAAATTGTGTAATAGAAATACGAGCCACAAATCTCTGGTCACTAATAAAGTGGAAAACTTACTTGATGCTTCGGAAACAATATAGGTTCCTTCGACAGAATGTAGGTGACATAAGGTCGTCATAAGTTTAAGTTTGTCTAAACTTAAGTAACTGTACAACTAGTTTTGACGTCACATTTTTTTCATGTATGCATCCTGACCAGGTATATTTTAGTACAACGTTTGACTATGGGAGTAAATACTTAGCCTACATTTGACAAGGCTTTACACTTAGCTACTTCGCATGAATTCAAGGTGATAAATAGCGCTGCAATTTACGACAAGTACACAAGAAGCAATGACACGACGGAAGTACTGACTCTCCGCTCATTTATTTAAAAAAGACGATAAAGACAAACATGCTCGAAGTAACTGTGCAATATTCGCTCTGGCTACACTCTAAAAACAGTTGCACCTTTTGGGGTGTATATTTGCACACACAACAATAATCGTCATCTCTCTTGCCCGCATTTCCTATCTTTAACGCTGTGAGCCCCGTACTTCCTAGTCAGGAACGGTATACGCATTATCAGCATGACAGAGCATTCTCGACAGGAAAGTAACGAGCACAGCATTTTCAAGAAAGGAAATGCGAGCAAGACAGATGCCGATGGTTGTGTTGCAAATATACGCCCCAAAAGGTGTAAACTTTTTTTAGAGTGTAATGACCGGAGAGTCCCCCAAACCGTTTTCTATAATAGCGCTTTAAAACTTTTTGGGGAGCCCACTTGTGTAAACATTCTCCGATATTTAGTCCCCATCGAAGCATGAAAGTTTTTTTCCATGTTTTCCTTCTTTTTTTAATTCGTGTATGAGTTCATTTCATCAGTAAACGAAATGGTATTCGGCACTTTCGTCATTGTGTTTTTCTGCTTTCCTTTCCTCAATTTCTGGGATGATTTACTAGTCTAGACGTCTTACGTGCATGGTCGTAATTGAATGAATTTCATAAGTAACTGCTGCTTCCACAGAAACAAGTAGCGCGCAGTAAGCATTAAAATGACTTTCAAAACTCAAAATTGCGGAATAGATAAAAACTCTAAATGGACCTTGAGTTGAACATCATGCAAGCGGACACAATCGCACCCCGTTTTACATCAGGTGAAAATGACTCCATTCATGTGAAAAATACAACTACACTCTAAACTCCCATTCCTAAACTTTGTCGTTACGTGAATTCCGTTTTCATGGCGTACACATAGGGCATCTTATAGTAATAGAGTACCTTCATGGATGCGGACCCTATTTCTCGTGAATGTTTTCACTGCTATTCTTTTGTTTCACTGCAGACTCAAGTAGCTAATATTCCCGACATGTTTCCTGATACGTTTCCGTACAATCAAGCAGCTTCAAGCTATTTGAAGATTATGTATTAGCCAATATGCGCCGTATGCGACGTGTACTGTAACATGTGAGCTATCCTATTAGTAAATGTCTGCCATTAGTAAATTCTGCCATTAGTATTAGTAAATGGTTCCCGGCCATGGTGTCCACTTTTCGGAAATATTGGACTAAAAGGACTCATTTGTCCTAAACTTTAGCTGCGAGAAAGAACTTTATACGATGAACATTTTACACATCCCAACACTACGCAAGTTGGCACAGGTTAGGTGATTCTTGAGAATAACATTGTCTACCAATCAATCAATCTGTAAGCCTGATGTTCTTATAGTTAAAAGATCGACGAAAACTAGGCTAGCCAGGTGGCATATTAAAAAAATACAAAGCTTCAGGTCGCGTACCAAATCGAAAGCTAATGGAGGTTTAGGAATAACACGACCTTGTACACTATCCCCGAAGCCTGATATGCTCGTTTTTTCCAAGAACCCTTTGAGAATTTGCCAATTTACTGTGATTTCCCGCTTTTTAAGATTTCGCCCTTATTTCAATATTTAGAAAAATTGAAAAGCTGTGCCACCTACTTTCCGCTTGCGTGGTGGCCTGGAGCGTAGTACGGTTTCCGCGCTTGATGACTGACTCCGCCTCGTTGAATGCATACACCGACACGTCATACGAGGTGCCAGGAGCAAGCTTCGTGCAATTATAGTGCAGATCCGTGGTGACCGCGTCAATATAGCTGTCTCCATGGCTGAAGCTCACGTTGTAACCGCTCAGTGGGCCATTCAGGACCTTCGGTTTTTCCCACTGCACCAGCATCCAGTGTGTACCGGCTTCCGGGGCTTTGAGGTCCAGTGGCTCCGACGGCGCTGAAAGACGTACGGCATTCTTCGGTCTTTCTAATTCCCTGTGACTGATGACAACTTAACGGCTCGTTTTGCCAACAAGTTCAGGGAAGTAATATATGCGAAAATACTTTAAGATTCAGCCAAATGATGCTTGTCGCCTTGTACAGAAGTGTCGTTTTAATCACAGCGACGACAACCTGCCTGCCGTAGCGACAGCAGTCCTGACATATAGGAGGAATGAACGAGGTGCTCTGTGGGGATCCATGTTTTGTTATTCACAGCCTTAGAAGACGTAGACAATGGAACAAAAGAACGCATACAGTACGTTAACTGCTATGTTTAATTTAAATGTATATATAATCAGGTGAGAGGAAATGAAAGTGTACAGAACATTAACTTCAAGCAGAGGTAGACTGATGCCGTATCCGCCGCATTACACGCGCGCTGCTTTGCCAATAAGAATACGATGGCGGCCATTCTATCAAAGAGATTCGAGGGTAGTTGCGTACAAGATTACCTATTGATCTTAGGCACAGGAATATGGCCAATAAACCACCATATGCTTTCTCATAACAAAGATACTACAAAATTCGAGACCTCCGCCAAGCAATGTGGAAAAGACAAGAGTACCCGCTGGGGCTTCATATTCTGTTAGTCACAAACATACAATTATTATATCTAGATAGGAATTTTTGTTCTTGCTTTCTTTCAATTTAACTTATTCGACATATTGACTGCCTCATATAAAATGCCTATATCTCAATCTTCAGATTACGTATCGTAACATCCTCAACTACTAAACAATTGCTCCGGGTTTCATCCTCACGCATACGTTATTACGCCAGAAAGAAATCTCCCCAAATGTTGCGACACCCTGAATAGCTTGTTTCGAAAACATATCAGTCCAGAAATAATGCTTTTCAGTCATCACCATTGTGTAAGAGCGCGTCCTTTCATTAACATCTTTAACAGCTACTGGTGTGCCAGGATTGTTGGAATTAATAAAAAAAAGTGCAGTAGCAAAACAGAAAGATATTGAGTGCACACATAAGACGCTTTTTCTCAGTCCTAATGCTCATCCATTGTATTTTCTTCCATGTGCGCTGCATTTACCTAAACCTTAGAACGTGCCTTGTGAAGCCATGAGAGCCACATTCCGGGCAAGTTGGTCATCCGTTACTCAAGTAATATTGCGCACCAAAAGCACGACACGGACGTAAGGTGCGTCTGCGCTTGGCGTGTCCTCTTCTCTTACGTCCGTGTCGTTTTTTTTGTTGCACAATATTACTTGAGTTGTGAAACTGGTCTCGAAACATCCATTCATCATCTGGCTAGACACCGTTTCATAACTTGTTTCATGACAGCCGTTTCACGACACCATTTACTGACTGCCAGTTAGCAAGGCCACCGGACCACAAAAGAGATAAGAACCACCAGTGCTTATGTAACATGTGCACGGGGAATTCCAAGAAAAAAACATATGCTTCGTTTTTTTTTTGTCACCTATACAACTGATCTGTGGTACAAACACCATTTTTCTCACCTGCAAAGTCCGTTTTGAATTCGAAACTCCTACTCTGCCCGCAGCTTGTTTTGCTAGTACAGGAAGCAACACCAACATGGTACTCCTTCCATGGTTCCAAGTGCTCGATTGTGATGTGCGACTGGTTGGTCTCGTACGATGGCTGCTTGTCGACTGTGATGCTGAAGCCAGTGATGTTGTATCTTGGGTCGTGAGGTTCCTCCCATGAGAGTTCGACACTGTTTTCTTTTACGTCTTGCGTTTTCGGACGTGGAGGTACGGGGCCTGCAATAAACATGGATAATTACTGGTCAGGTTCCCCGTGAATCTTGTTGGAACTAATTTTACTTGCACAGTTGTCACCCCAATTCTTTTTCAGTGCAAATACAAATTTCAGATATAGCTGTTTACTCGAAATGTATGTTTGGTACCCACATTTCATACGTATTCTCTGTAATCATAATACCACTACTGTTGGGCGAAACTGGCCAGCGGCATTGGCAGATAAATAAACAAGTAAATGTCAGGCTGTGCGCGGCACTCACGGAGACATGTCGATGAAAAATTGTGTAGAAACCGTCGAGGATGAGTGCTTATATAATAGAATCGGCAAACACTTGTACACAGACATTCGATTACATAAAGGAGTGGTGCGCTTGAAATCATATTTGTCGCATTGAGGATGTTTAGGTAGCGCTTGCTCGAGACCAATCTGCGCATTTGTAGCGGTAGCATAGCTTGTATATATATATATATATATATATATATATATATATATACATATATATATATATATATATATATATATATATATATATATATATATATATATATATATGTGTGTGTGTGTGTGTGTGTGAGTGTATGTGTGTGTGTGTTTGTGTGTGTGTGTGTGTGTGTGTGTGTGTGTGTGTGTGTGTGTGTGTGTGTGTGTGTGTGTGTGTGTGTGTGTGTGTGTGTGTGTGTGTGTGTGTGTGTGTGTGTGTGTGTGTGTGTGTGTGTGTGTGTGTGTGTGTGTGTGTGTGTGTGTGTGTGTGTGTGTGTGTGTGTGTGTGTGTGTGTGTGTGTGTGTGTGTGTGTGTGTGTGTGTGTGTGTGTGTGTGTGTGTGTGTGTGTGTGTGTGTGTGTGTGTGTGTGTGTGTGTGTGTGTGTGTGTGTGTGTGTGTGTGTGTGTGTGTGTGTGTGTGTGTGCGTGCCATGTGAGCTGCAAACCTTCGGGTGTCCCAAAGCTATCGCGCGAGGTTCTGTTGCGTCGCAAAGATAGTTGAGTTTCGACGACGGTGAAATTTAGTCAACCACTGACTGCGAGCTACGAACCACAAACACGCGCGGGAGCCAAAGAGAGCAATTCCCTTTATAACTGGTCTTCACTTGCCCGACTCATTTTCACTGCTTTTCAGATCTTTGATCAGAAACGTGGGTCTTATACATAGGAAAGTATGATCCAGTGTTTAAAAATATCTTCGCTTTCATACTTTTGTGTATAGCATTGCTTAACTTTCTTCGCTAAGATTCCAAGGAACAACAAAAAAACTGATCAGTTTCTCGTTTCGCATTTTGAAAGGAATATATTGATTAAATGATTCATTCATTGGTTTTAAAATTCCGAAGGAATACTGGAGACACCATGGTGGCCTCCAGTATTTGAATATGGCTAGTAGACAAGGGGTTAAAGAAAGAAGGAGACTCGATGGTGGTCAACACTGGGTGAGCAAGGAAAGCTTCAGGCCGGTGTCAACGTTCCCAGCACAAGTTCCTTTGCCAAAACGTTAGCTCCAGCCTTAGGCTCCCCTTTTTCATCCGCTGCTGATTGCTACCACTGATAAACTAGTAGTAGTAACTTGAACAACCCAAAGCTCTTTAACGTGCACTTAAATTGAATTACACAGGCGTTTTTTTTGCATTATACCGATCATAATGCGGCTGCCGTGAATGAAAATCCGACTCTCGATTTAGGGCTTGGCCGTGCAATGCAAAAGCCACTCAGTCACTGTGTCGAATTTTAAATACTTGAACTCTCGTTATACTTGATTTGTAGTTTAAAGCCCCACGCAACTAAACCTGCGTCCACGGTGGTAATTTTGTATAGCAATTCGTTGTATACTTTTTCTTTTTAGTACAAACTTAGCATTAGTTTGAATTAAAAGGCTACTAGTCAATAATACCTAACTATCGTTTAACGGGAACTTTTTTATTCAACTTACCTTTGCCAAGCGTTTCGAACGAGAGCTCAGATTCCGGGCCATAGATCGTCTGCTTGGTGGATTCGGCCTCGTTGTACGCTGATATAGACACATTGAAAAGGTTGAATTCGTGCTTTAACTTCATCTGCTTTTCAGTCAGATCTCCTGGAACCTCGCTGTATATTGTTTCATTCTCGTCTTCGTTGTAGACACGAATTAGGTAGCCATCAAGGGGTCCATTCGGGTGATCCGGCTTGTCCCACGTCAGGAGAACATCGACTTCCTTTTCAACTGAATAGTTGAAATTGCGCACTTCTGAGGGAGCTGAAATAGAGACAGTGATTCATTAGTGCGTGGAAAAGAAGTTACGCGGTCTCTATATATTAACGCGAGAACGTTAAGGGCCTCGTGTCGGAAAAGTCCGGTGTCAGTGTCGGCGGAGTTGTCCGTAAGCGAAAATTTCCCTATAGATTTCTGCACATGTACATGCTACGCCTTGCTGTAGGACATGTAGCATGTGCAGGTTATACTGTCATACCATGCAATCCCTAAAGTTACTCATACGTTGACTTAAGTTCTTGATAATGTTATTCGTCGGAATTTTTAGAATAACAGCCTACGTACAAATGTCACGAAGCAAAACACCGATAGCGCATACTTGTATGTTAACTCTTCACAGACCTAACATATAAAAGGGCGAAATAACAAAAGGAACCTGATAATGCAACTTTTTTTGGCGCGGCTGTGCACTGCCTTCGGGATGGGCCACGCAAGAGGCCGCGTTGCTACCAGAAACGGCTACCATCGCGCATAGAGCTCACAGCCAGCGTTTCCCGGTAAACAATAGGCTACATGAACTGTGCTTGCCGGGAAGCGTGAGAAGCAGTCAGCGATCTGTGAATGCTATATCCTTTCCTTCTTAAGGGCGAAGCTTAAGTGTCCTCCAATTTTTTCGCCACAGTTGTCAAAATACTAATATCAACATAGCTGGTAAAAATTCGATATGACGTTTACGCGAAATCTGCAGAATCTTTCTTAAATCGTAGAAGTGTCTGTTCCCTGCAATGATAATGCTAGCGTGTCTGGCTGCACAAACGTGCACGCGTTAGGTCTCACCTGAAAATCATTACCTCCATCTGGAGCAATATGCTAAAAGCACACACCCACACACACACACACACACACACACACACACGCACACACACACCACACACACACACACACACACACACACACACACACACACATATATATATATATATATATATATATATATATATATTCAGCCTATTTTATGTCCACTGCAGGACAAAGGCCTCTCCCTGCAATCTCCAATTAGCCCTGTCCTGCGCCAACCGATGCTAAGTAGCACCCGCTAATTTCCTCATTTCGTCACACCACGTAGTCTTCTGCGATCCTCTACTGCGCTTCCTTGCTGTTGGTACCCATTCTGTGCCCCTAATGGTCTAACGGTTAATTATTTTCAGCTTTGTAGACGGAAGTTTCCTCCACGTTTAAGTGTTCAAAGCTACGTCGCCGCTTTTAGCATGTTCTGCCAAAAATGTAACTGGTTACATGTAACTGGTTACGGAAAAAAATTGATTGAATTAGGGTTAGTGTTACAAAGTATTCGTTAAACTTTAACATAACCTAAAAACTTAGCTGAAAACAACTATGTAATCACATGTAATTTGTTACGTAGTACAAGTCTACAACTAATCTGCCATTCTACGCACTGCTTGACATTCGTAGCACGGCACTTGACACCAAACCTGCTTGCCGCATACCGAGCCCCCGTATTCTGCAAAGTTTGAAGCCGTTTTGACTTTTGAGGCTCCACAAACTGTCGTTGTAAAGCTTAAACTTTGCTTACCGGCGACTTCAGTGACGTTGTGCACAAACGCTGGCAGGCGGCACAACGTGTCTCGGCAGTTTTTGACGGAGACGTTGTAATGCGTCCACGGAAGAAATCCAGTGGAGGCCTTACAAACTTTAACGTAGCCTAAAGACTTAGTTCATTACAACTATGGAATCACATGCAATTCGTTACGTAGTACAAGTCTACAACTAATCTCCCATTCTACGCACTGCTTGACATTCGTAGCGCTGCACTCGACACCAAACCTGCTTGACGCATACCGAGCCCTCGTATTCTGCACAGTCTCAAGCCGTTAAGAGTTTTGAGGCTGCCAAAACTATCGTCGTAAAGTTAAAACTTCGCTTACCGGCGACTTCAGTGACGTTGTGCACAAACGCTGGCAGGCGGCACAACGTGTCTCGGCAGTTTTTGACGGAGACGTTGTAATGCGTCCACGGAAGAAATCCAGTGGAGGCCTTACAAACTTTAACGTAGCCTAAAGACTTAGTTCATTACAACTATGGAATCACATGCAATTCGTTACGTAGTACAAGTCTACAACTAATCTCCCATTCTACGCACTGCTTGACATTCGTAGCGCTGCACTCGACACCAAACCTGCTTGACGCATACCGAGCCCTCGTATTCTGCACAGTCTCAAGCCGTTAAGAGTTTTGAGGCTGCCAAAACTATCGTCGTAAAGTTAAAACTTCGCTTACCGGCGACTTCAGTGACGTTGTGCACAAACGCTGGCAGGCCGCAGAACGTGTCTCGGCAGTTTTTGACGGAGACGTTGTAATGCGTCCACGGAAGAAGTCCAATGGACGCATTACAAACTTTAACGTAGCCTAAATACTTAGTTCATTACAACTATGGAATCACATGCAATTCGTTACGTAGTACAAGTCTACAACTAATCTCCCATTCTACGCACTGCTTGACATTCGTAGCGCTGCACTCGACACCAAACCTGCTTGACGCATACCGAGCCCTCGTATTCTGCACAGTCTCAAGCCGTTAAGAGTTTTGAGGCTGCCAAAACTATCGTCGTAAAGTTTAAAATTTGCTTACCGGCGACTTCAGTGACGTTGTGCACAAACGCTGGCAGGCCGCAGAACGTGTCTCGGCAGTTTTTGACGGAGACGTTGTAATGCGTCCACGGAAGAAATCCAGTGGAGGCCTTACAAACTTTAACGTAGCCTAAAGACTTAGCTCATTACAACTATGGAATCACATGCAATTCGTTACGTAGTACAAGTCTACAACTAATCTCCCATTCTACGCACTGCTTGACATTCGTAGCGCTGCACTCGACACCAAACCTGCTTGACGCATACCGAGCCCTCGTATTCTGCACAGTCTCAAGCCGTTAAGAGTTTTGAGGCTGCCAAAACTATCGTCGTAAAGTTAAAACTTCGCTTACCGGCGACTTCAGTGACGTTGTGCACAAACGCTGGCAGGCCGCAGAACGTGTCTCGGCAGTTTTTGACGGAGACGTTGTAATGCGTCCACGGAAGAAGTCCAATGGACGCATTACAAACTTTAACGTAGCCTAAATACTTAGTTCATTACAACTATGGAATCACATGCAATTCGTTACGTAGTACAAGTCTACAACTAATCTCCCATTCTACGCACTGCTTGACATTCGTAGCGCTGCACTCGACACCAAACCTGCTTGACGCATACCGAGCCCTCGTATTCTGCACAGTCTCAAGCCGTTAAGAGTTTTGAGGCTGCCAAAACTATCGTCGTAAAGTTTAAAATTTGCTTACCGGCGACTTCAGTGACGTTGTGCACAAACGCTGGCAGGCCGCAGAACGTGTCTCGGCAGTTTTTGACGGAGACGTTGTAATGCGTCCACGGAAGAAGTCCAATGGACGCATTACAAACTTTAACGTAGCCTAAATACTTAGTTCATTACAACTATGGAATCACATGCAATTCGTTACGTAGTATAAGTCTACAGCTAATGTCCCACTCTACGCACTGCTTGACATTCGTAGCGCTGCACTTGACACCAAACCTGATTGATGCATACCGAGCACCCATATTCTGCACAGTCTCAAGCCATTAAGAGTTTTGAGGCTGCCAAAACTATCGTCGTAAAGTTTAAAATTTGCTTACCGGCGACTTCAGTGACGTTGTGCACAAACGCTGGCAGGCCGCAGAACGTGTCCCGGCAGTTTTTGACGGAGACGTTGTAATGTGTCCACGGAAGGAGTCCAGTGGGCGCATTACAAACTTTAACGTAGCCTAAAGACTTAGTTGATTACAGCTATGTAATCACATGTAGACTTGTACAACGTAACAAATTACAACTAATGTCCCATTCTACGCACTGCTTGACATTCGTAGCACTGCACTCGACTCCAAACTTGCTTGACGCATACCGAGCACCCGTATTCTGCACAGTCTCAAGCCATTTAGACTTTGGAGGCTGCCGAAACTATCGTCGTAAAGTTTAAACTTTGCTTACCGGCGACTTCAGTGACATTGTGCGCAAACGCGGGTAGGCCGCAGAACGTGTCTCGGCAGTTTTTGACGGAGACGTTGTAATGCGTCCACGGAAGAAGTCCCGTCACGGCGTGCGTCACAGTGCCGTTGTGCGGCTCATCGTAGTCGCCAAAGCTCTCTTGCTCTTGCTCCCACTGGCCTTCCGGTGTGGCCACGATCTCCCACTTCGTGGCGTTTGGATCGGCTGACCAGCTGAAAGTGAAGCTGGTGGCGTTGCGCTCCACGAGAGTTAGGTTTTTCGGAGACGCTGCGAAGGAAAAGCAGCAGAGGTTTTCAAAACAGCACTTTACAAGTCAGCGCAGATCATTTTTTCTCTATATTGTATTTTTTTTTCAGGCACGTTGACAGTACTCAGCTGACAAAGATAACTCTCCTGAAGCAGGTTTTTCGGAGACGCTTCAGACGAAAAGTACTAGAGGTTATCAAAACAGCACTTCACAAGACCGCGCAGATTATTTTTGCTTTATATTGTATCTTTTCAGGCATGTTGACAGTACCTAGCTGACAAACATAACTCTCCTGAAGCAGGTTTTTCGGAGACGCTGCGAAAGAAAAGTACTAGAGGTTTTCGAAACAGCACTTTACAAGACCGCGCCGATTATTTTTGCTCTATATTCTATTTTTCAGGCACGTTGACAGTACCTAACTGACAAACCTAACTCTGGTGGAGCGTTGCGCTCCATGAGAGTTAGCTTTTTGCGAGGCGCTGCAAGAGTGCTTCAGATTTTCTAAACAGCACTTTACAAGTCCGCGCAGATTATTTTTGCTCTATATTGCATTTTTTTTTCGGGCACGTTGACAGTACCAGATTTAGGACAGCCATATCTAAGCGATGCTCTGCACTCAGTCTAAAAGAAATATCTGTGAACCAGTAGAGAATTTTCATTTATTGCTCAGTTTTGTATACTTCAATTCTGCCACAATGAGGATGTTTTTCTTTGCAGTTTCAGTCTTTAAATGTCGATTCGCCGTTTGTTGCTTTCGTAAATGAGCGATGCAGCTACTTGCCTGAAAAAGTACACAGTAAGTGCAAGAGTTCGCCGGCCACATGATATGAGAAAAAACTGAGTATTTCCGCAGAATGGTACAGCCTGTACAGTATGTGGGAGCAACACAATGCCGGTCGGGTTACCTGGCTTCTGTTTTATTTGATACACTATTACTGGCTACATTCACAAACTACTCGGAAATTCAACAGTTTCTCAGATTATTTAGGCGGTAAATCTTTAACGCCAACTCTACGGGACAAAAAATACGCCAACATTCCTGCGAAGACAAAAAAACCTTAGCCACAAGATTATTCTAGGCGTGGTTGACGTGGTCATTTGTTTAAGCTATTTGATGCACTTACCTATGCCGTTGGTGGAGGCGCTGAAGTTAACTGGAAGCCCATTGACGCGGCCTCCTGTTGCGTTTATGTTGTACGCAAAGACGGAGCAGTTGAAGTCGGCTACAAGTTCATGAAGTTCCAACGTAACCTGATTCAGTGGCTCTCCACCGTGAAAATCTCCAGATTCAGTATAATTTGTTTTAGGGTCATTGCACTTGATGGTGTAACCAGACACTTTGGAACCTTCAGGTGCTTCCCAACTGGCTTGAAGAATGGTGCCATTTTCAACAGTGTGGTGAAAGTTGCGGACTGCGCCCGGACCTACAAGAACGACGAAAAGAAAAACACTCAAGGGAACAATTTTCAGTATCTGAGCAAAGTTCTTATTCTGCGCTCGTAAAACTTCTGTTCTGCATGAGAATGAAATAGCAACCTTAATTAATGTTTGTTGAATACTGAGCAAAATTTTCAAGAAGTGCCACTTTGTAGAATTATAACAAAGATTGCCACGCAGGAAACGACAATCGTTGTTCACTGTAAACACGGCGTGGCTCGTTGCGTATATTGTTGTATATTGTTGTGCGTATATGTATATGCAACAGTGGTTTCCCATTTGCTTGTTAAAGCTATGCATCAAAGCGTAGCGCCTACGTAGGAATCGCGCGGGTAGTGTACGTAACCAACACGTTGGCACACGCCACTGTGTGAGCTAAGTCTTTCATTTCGAAGTCCTTCTTTCAATTTGGCCAAAATTTGCGGTTTTCATGACTTACTAATTGCTCATTGTGCTGCCGTTTCTCGCTTTACCTGAACAAGTTCAACAAAAAGAACAACACCTGATGACGATTTGTATTGACATACTATTTGAAACAGGGCGGCGACAAATAGTCACCTAGCCTGCTTGAACTAATCGCGTTTTCTGCTCGAGCTAATCAGGTCCGACCTAATCACTGATTCGTCCGTGCACACCCTAATGTGCACGATGCGAAACTCCTCAACCGAGAAAACTAGCACGCCCAACTTAGCTTGCTTTTCATTATCTTGCAACGCGTTCTTTACTTGAACACTACATGTGTTGGCCTGAAGTACACGATGGCCTTCCGGCCTGCTTACTTAAACAAAACACTTCATATCGAAGAAACGTACTGAGGAATGTGCATACTAGCTGCAACGTTGCTTTTAAAGGCACAGCAGTCGTTTTAACCAATTGCGCTTGTCGTTTTATGTTCAGTCACGTCAATCGCAGGTGTCCCAAAGGGCTTTGGGAAAATTTTCTATTCAATTCATTTAAATTCACTTTATCGCGTGTTCCAACGACATGAGGTCGTGAGAGAGAAAAGTTGTCATTTGGGCAGGTTGACCGGCTCTCACGCCCCGCATGCATAATAGCTCCTTAGGCAAGTTACAGATCTCCCAGAACACAAAACAGTTATATCAATGTTTAATATTTGTACAAGACAATTAAACACATGAACGTTCTTGTATTTAGATATATATGCACGTTAAAGAACGCCAGGTCGTAAAAATTATTCCAGAGCGCTGCGTATACGCATCTTTCTAGGGCCCAGTTCTGCTCTGTGACTTTGAACCGCATGACTCAAGCAATTGGCCAGTCTTCTCGAAAGTAGTGTGCCCGTGCGCTGCTACAAATGCTTCCTTCAACCGTATAATAGTGCAAAGCTTAGCACTCTTCGCATAGATAACTCGCACCTGACGATACGGACACAGCTTCTCGCCGTGATGTTTCACCAGCATGGCGCTTGGTATGATGTCAGAGTGTCACATACACTGCCGCGGAAGCCTGCTTCCATGGAGGAAGGAAAGCTAATAGCCGGGGCGCCTGCTGTCCTACCAGCTGTGTTGCAGCCGCGTGAGGCGCCCACGGACGCAGCTGCTCACCGTGATGATTCACCATTATGGTGCCTACGGTGACTTAGTGGAAGCCATGGGGGACGGAAAAATATAGGAGGGAGCATTACGTCCCGCAGCCAGCGTTGGCAAGCGAACGCTTCGTGAAGCCACAGTGGTTGCCCCAACATTTGACCTGCTGCGTCGAGATTACGGAGCAAGAATCGGGATTTGCTGAGGCGCTTGGTTCCTAGTAGCTATGCCAGTAATTTATACTCCGTGCGCGCTTGCGCGGCTGCACTGCCTTGGCACTGCTTTCAGAGAGGGAACACTAAAAGCAAACGCACACTTTGCGATCACGTGATCGATCACGTGTTGGGCCACCACTGACCCACCAGATATCGGCTTCGATCGCGTTGCGGTATGCTCCCTCCTCTTTTCTTCCTTCCTCCATGGTGGAAGCTATCTATAGTGTAAGCTATCACGTAGGAATTCGTTACTACTCACGTTCCACAAACGTCGAGGCTGAACGTTCCTGTAGGTGGCCCCGGCATGTTTTGTTCTGCAGTGTCGCCTCTGCCTGAGCGCGGATCCGATACGTAGTGTTGGAACTGAGGCCATCGAAAGTGTGCTTCCGAGGTGCCCCGGGAACGGTGTAGTTCTTGCAAGCCTTTGGCGCGGAACCAACGGTGAACGCTATTCGGCCGTCCCACACCGTGGTCCAAGTAGCAAGTAGAGCAGTTGTGTTCATCCCGATCACCGCTATGTCGTCCAATTCGGGCACTGAAAACGCAGATAGAACACCAGTGCGTTCAGCAAATGGCCTGAATAAAACATTCATAAAACCCTCCACTTCCTTGGAGCACCCCATAATCTTACGGACAAATAAACGCATTTGCTCCAAAAGCTGGTTGCAATTACATTTCAATACGCATACTTCTGTTAACCTAACTAATGATTAAATTAGCGTAACTGCTTGAACGTAACCGCATCGGGGTAGCGGCATGCAGTGAGAATGGCGCTCGCTCGCTCGCCTTCGCATAGTCCTGCTAGACGATGAGTGTAAAAGTGAAAACTTTTGAAAAAAGAAAGTTAGGCACGAACTTAGCACTGCGGTCTATGTAGGCGATACCATAGTGGCAATGTGATGATTGCCACGTTTCTGCAGCTGCGCGCATGTGCGCCATGGGTGACCTTGGTCCTTAATTCATCAAGGTCATGTTACTATATCTGGCATCTCTGGCAATTTGAACGCGATAGCGTTAAGAGCCCCGTGCCGAAGAAAATGCGTGGTCGGCGTCGACGCTGGTATAGACGCCGGTGGCAATGTTCGCTTGAGAAAAATCATCCCGAACCACGCATCCCGATTCACGAAGGCCCTCTGCGTAGCACGTAGGCGTTACTGAACTAATTTAACTTCTCAAAGCAAAATGCGTAAGAAAATTCGTAAACTGCAACTTACATACAACCTACAGACATGATAGCGTCGGATTATAACGTAATTATATGAGAAAACATAATTCTGTAACAGGCAAACCCAAACACAAACCCCTTTTGCAACAGCCGCTTGAGGTCTGTTTTAGTAAGAGCGGCGTGCCCCGCTCGGTTGCTTTCAACACCATCCAGATGGCTCTCGTGTCCGCGCAACCGTGTCAGCAGCGGCGCCCGGCGTGGGGGGTGAGAAAAAAAGAACCAGAAAGCTCACCTTCGAACATAGTGTTCGTCGCCAGCGTTTCCAGGAAAACATTACGGTTACATAAGCTGCAGTTACCGGGAAGCGTAAGACGGAGTCGGGGATCTTTGAATGATGTCACGCTCTACTCTTGAAGGCGAAGCTTAAGCATCCTCCAAATTTTGTTCGCACTGTGAAAGCATGGTAGGTTGAAGTGTGAAGGTAGGTGTAAACCGAGCGTCGGCTTTAGAATGCGTATCAGAAAGCTGCCCAAGGCTCTAACCAAAAGGTCATGATCGAAGGTCTGCTTATCTCACGACAAAGTCGCTCTTTGAGTCATCACGCGCCTGTGTCAGGAGCCAATATTTCGTCTTCGTTTCTCTTAACAGCTAGCGCTTTGAGAAGCTGTGTTAGACTGCATGGCCTTCGGGACCAGGCCACATTATTTGTCAGGCAGACATACGCAAAATGGGTGCAGTCCGCCAGTAATCCAATCGCTTCAGGAAAAGAAAATTGTCAGTTTTGCCGTGAGAGCGATACATTCAAGCCATAAGCAAAGTTCTCGCTCGAAGTGATCGCACGGTGTTCTAACTATGCGCGGGGGCAACGTGTTGGCGGGGTGCAGCTCGCAAGGCAAATCCTGTCGGGCTTAAGTAACAGCGCCCTCGCAGCAACCTGGCGTCCGACAACGCTTGGCGCAAGGAAGAATGCCATCGGTGGTGTTTGCAGGCTTCGCGCTCCTATGGCGCCCGAGATGGGACCGACGGAAACACTCTCGGCGTTAGCGTTCAGTGAAACCTTGTAAATAAATTTAGCTTGACGTTTACAGCCCGTTACACTCAGACAGAAACAAACACAGAGCAGCTCAGCAGGATCAGTAGTGCGGTTAGAGTGTACGCGCACAACGTTCGTGACAGCAGCGGAGGCCGTAACTCTTCCCCTGCTTCGCCGGCGATGCGATTAAGCCTAGTGATGACGTTGCGTCCACTTCGTCGATTTTGCACAAGCGCACTGACGCCAACAGCGGCGCTAACAGCAATGAGGCAGGCGCACCTCAAGGATGCCTACAATCGTTGTCAAAATAAAAATTCGTGGAATGAGCGTACTTAGGCGTTCGAAATACTCACATTCCGGGTAAGAGGTCAGGCTCGTCTCAGCTGGTTCACTGTGCACTTTCTTCTTGGTCAAAGGTCTCTGGTAATAGGACAAGACACTGACATGGTATGTCGCGTTGTGCGCTGACAGCGGGAAAGAGCAACTCAGAGAGGGCTTGTGGACCGTTTCATTCATGCATTTGAGGCCACTGGCGTCACAGAGCCTGGCGACGAAGCCGGTGATCCATTCCTGGTGGTCGTAGGCCCACGTGACGTGAGCTTCGTTGTTGCAGAGTACTTCGACATTGAGGTTCGACGGAGGTTCTGAAAAGAGAGGGCGGCTTTGTTTGGGTGACACACTTCGCAAATGTCACGTTCCCGGCGCGAGAGTGAAACCTGAGGTCACATATACAAGAGGAACAGTACTGAATGGAAGGCGCTGATGGGTACGAGGTCTAGGGTAGGTAGGCAACCACGGTGGCCACATCCCCGCGGCCGAGGAGGGCAAGAAAGAATTAGTTGGGTAGCGTGCATAAGGTTATTATCTTTTTCGATTATTCACAATACCTCAAACACCACTGTTGGAGGTGCTTTCCATAAGGGTTGTGCGAGTTTATAAATTAGCAGAAACAAAATGGTACTTTCGCATGCGCTGTAATCAGTTACCAAAAGTGCAAGAAAAGAAATCAGAAAAATAACATTGGCACATGGATAGCTTAAGAACAAAAGGAGCAAGTCATGAGATTATCACGTATAAAAATATACAAATATTAAATCCTAGGGTACACACAGTGGCGGTACCAAATCGGTAGGCGTGGAAGATGTTAGGTAAAAACGCACATAACTTGGTAAGCACATTAAGACAGGCACGACAAACACATGGCATCACCAATCAAGCGATTCAATGGCAGACCCAAAGTGCACAAGATGAGCATGAACAATGATGCTGGCTTGGAAGATTATTCCAGTCGACATCTGCTTGAGTGAACAAAAAATCAAGAAGGCTGGTTCTCCGCCCATGCGGTGGGTGAACTGCTTTATGGATGAACGAAAGTGAGGCCTTGTTGTTTAAATTGATCAGGAGCTCTCCACTAGCACGATCCTCATAAACCATGTTCTTATATCCGTATTGTAGAATGTTTCACCGCTGAACACTTCACCTCGACTATTTATTGGCATCCCGGTTGAAACAGAGTTCTAGCGAAAAGCAACCTACCTTGCTTTATTTAATTAGGTTTCACTACATTTATTGCCGTCACGCCTTTTGCCTATCTGATCTCGGTCATAGCTCTCGTATTGAAAACTTCCGCATTGCATATTTTACCGTTAGCTACTTTCGCAATGACCGCATTTCTAGCAGTCTCTTCCCTGCTTTTTTTTCACCGATGCTCTAAACGTCTCTTACTTCTCTCCACTGCTGACCAGTTAATATCTCCAGCTTTTTTTGAAACCAAACGTTTCTTGAAGGTGGACATTCTCCACGTATCTAGCTTGGGGAATATCTCAGCCTTGGATTACGATGTGTCGAGTCGTTTACGGGCCTTTCTGGCAACGCACGCATGCCTGATGCTGCAGCACATATGCACTCCATTATGTTTTTTTGTTTTAAGGCAGCCAGCTCAGGCCTCAAAAGGCAGTGAACTACCCTTTGCTTCATCGTGTACGTTTTCCCCTCTAATTTCTTTCTTCCCATTCTTGGAAATCGTTATGGCCGCCTTCTTTCCACATTTTCCACATCCCTGCTCTGTTTCCTCACTTTCTTTTTTGGCGACACCTGGTTGCCTATTTACGCTTTCAGTTGCCCTGTACTTCGTTGCCAACGATCTCGACCTCTTTCTCCAATCTGTGTCTAGGCTTTTAATATATATATATATATATATATATATATATATATATATATATATATATATATATATATATATATATATATATATATATATATATATATATATATAAATGTGTGTGTGTGTGTGTGTGTGTGTGTGTGCGTGCGTGTCTGTGTGTGTGTGTGCCCTTCAGCCGCCCAGTTCTCTTCATCCATGTTCCGCGTAGCCTTTTCTCATGGCTAATTTTCATCAGCGCTTCTCCGACTGCAAAAGAAGCCCAACAAATGTAACCCTGCACTGCCTCATTTGTGGTATTATCGTGGACCTCTTATGCCAGTCAGATCACCGACCTTCGGGGGCAAACAGAATTCATCGTCCGGGGAAGCTTGAGTAGGTTTTGCTTTGTTTATGGGAAACACCCTGTTGTTTATATTGGTTTTGAAAATGACTGGTGTGATCTCCTATTTAATAATAATTCCCTATTTATATCTGCTCAACATAAGGCGTAGGTACATAGTGAGTAAATACCATGTATCACCTGTCACCTCATGGTCGCCACCACTGACGGCATTCCTCTGAAGGAACCATCGTTGTATGTGGAAACGGCTGTAGTTAAATATTACCTAATGTCTTCGCAGAAACACCTTGCATATTCGTCCTCTACCATGTAATTGGTAGATCCATGTAATTTGATTAGAACTACGCTTTTAACTCACTTGTGCTACATTTGTAAGATTCCGTGTAGAATGTATTGTTTGACTTTAATTGTCTCTGCTATATCGTGTTCAAACTTCAGATTCCCTTCCTGGAAAAACCTTGTAAGGGTTACAAAGTAGGAGGAAATAAATGTATAGATTAATAACTAAATAAAATCACTATATTCAGGCCGACACAACGTGTGCAGGGACCACTGCACTGGCTATTAAAGAGGCAGTTTAATAAAATCGGAAATCATCTCCAGTAAGCGCTTCCCCCTTTTAAAAAAAGAAAGCTTTTTTTGTAAAAGAAAACAAACGGAAGTCTAGGGTCCATCTAGTTGTCAAATGTAAAAGAAAAAATGTTCTGTTGAGTTACACACTATGCCGAACTCGCGGACATCATCTTTTTTTAAGTTCGATATGAATAACTTGGATGTAATTGCAATGGCACAAGAAATGAACAGTTCTCCGATATTGTATCCTGTTAAAGTGGTATGCCAAATTAAGTACTGGCGCCAGTTGAACGAAGTGCACAAATGAAATTCTTTTTTTTTTCGTACCTTCCACGCTAACGTTTTAAACAACGAATCCTCACCAAACTAACTCAGACAGCTCTCATTATAATGGTACATTCGGCCGGGATTTTTTTTGTTTTTTTTTTCCGGGGGGGGGGGGGGGTTGCAGGCGCACTGAATCGTATTGCTCTTGATCGAAGCCAGAGGAAGCGTGCCCGAGCCGAACATGCAGCCGCTCCCAGTATGAGGCGGACATAGGAATGACGTCAGCACTTCTGTTGTTCAGAAAGATGACGAAGCAACAGTGTGCACCAGCCGCTGCAACAGCGAATACTGCAGAAGTCACGTGACCGAATCTCCGCCAGATCTCAGCTGGCTCCCCCGTTGAGCGGGAGAGCTCGTCGGGAAAGCTGGAGCTGGGAGCCCCGAACCAGCCAGGCGAATGTGTATTCCGAGTGCTCGATTCTTACGAGCCGAGTGTGACGCGTGCTCCAAGAGTGATCTAGAGTGGTTCGAAACTACCAGCCGAATGGACTATAGTGTAATGGGGCAGCATCCCTCACCCAATTGCAGTGTCGAGGCACTCCTCTTCACAGCAGGACCCCCGCAAGTCCGGTTGTTCAAAGTGATCACTGTTTGAGCGTTCACGTCATAAGCGGTACTGGGTTCGAGGCCCTTGAGCGTCTGTGTTGGAGGCTGTGACGGAACCGTGACGGTCACGCATGGTGCCGTCTCGGAGCAGGCGCTCAGCTTCATGTGATCGCGCCACTCACTCTTCCATTGCACCTTCAGCTCGGTAGGGCTAGTGGCGGTGACAGTGAGATCTTCCACTTTTGGCACTGAAAAACGAAAAATAATTAATTCGCCCACTGAGAGCGAAGACTAAGCGCTAGAGGTGCGAACTGGGAAGCCTCCACCACAAAAACAAAGCCACCATTAAGGCTGCACTGTGTATACCACTGAATCAAACAAGAAAGGACATCAAAATGTCAACACCTGTTCGCTGATCCCTATAGCGAAGTAATCAGGAGCGAAAAACAAACTATTATAATAATAAAAGAACTGCACTGATGAAAATGAAGCTGTGAATAAACTCCACACCTATACGTGCGCGCACGCATACGTGCGGAGTATTTAAAGAAGTGTTGCATGAAACCACTTTTATTAATCCTCGTGTGAAATTTAAAATGCACGAGAGAGTCCTATCGAAACACCGTTATGCACTAGCTTTTCATTCGTCCTTCCATTTGGAAATAGTGCCCTCATACTTGCCACCACCGCAGAGAGGAGGAGCGTATTTTATGACATTGTTTCCTGTAATTATCTTAGTATTAATAACAATCATTACCTACAAAAATGAAAGTTTGTTGCCTGTAAGTTACCGCACCTGCTGCTCTTCTCCGACGTGAAACTTCTACACATAATGTTCATAATAGAAACGATTGTTAATAAAACCGAAACCGTTACATCACTTCTAAAGTTCACGTTCACTGAGTGAAAATGTTCACGCAATATAAATGTTCTCGTGATATAAACGTTCCTGGGCAGTTGCAAATGAGGTGCCTCTCGAGGGCCCCATTACAAGCCCAACACTCATGTGGCGCGTTTTGTTCATATTGCTTCGTGCCCTAATGCACCTCAGTGGGAAGGAACCCCCATGGTTCAAGAACAATAAACACGCAACCTCAAGCGCCGCCTGCATGAGATGTTGAGATGGCGAAGTGTGAGGACGCATAAAGCTTACATGCTTAAAACAAACAGAGAAGCACTCGTTTAAAGAAGAATTAGGCGACTTATTTGCATTAGCCTTTGCATTAGCCAAAAAACGTCCTCGTCAGCTCTACCTCCCAACAGCATTTACTAGATGGTAGCATCGCAATGGCAGAAACGTTAATATTCTTCCTTACAAACCAGACACTAGCATGTCTTTTATGGGAAGAGTGACAAATGCTTCTGGGTAAGCTCACTTTCGAGATACATTGATATTGAACAACCTAGTGACTATGACGGCGATCTGATTCGACGTAACTTACTGCGAAAATATGCTCACTTTATGCGTGAGAGGTGCAACAGTTGGCACGCAAGGTGGACGAATACAGAAAGGACGTTGAAATAAAAATTTAATGTTAAGAATTATGTTTAACAAGACGAAGTGGCAATCAATGTAATTTGTAGTAGGATACATCCCTGAAATGAACGCTATTTTAGGTTGTAAATATTTAGTACTGAACATGTCATGAAGGGTCACAGGCTCGAGTTATACGCCTTATTGTCGCCAGTATTTTTTGTAAGATGGAATCTCGCTATTATATTGCTCTTTCTCAATATTTATTTTGTTTTTCAGAAGACACAATTTAAAAGTCTAGCACTAGCTCACAGCGTGGCCTGCCCTTATTAAAGAGTGATTTCGTCGCCGCTACCCGTTTCTCGCTTTACCAATTTTAAAACGATAGCATTCTAGAGGACAGTCAGCATCTTTCGTTTGTGTTGTCACAAAACTCTCGGTCGGCAGATCTCACAAGCAATACGATCAGAAAGTCTAGCAATAATACCAACGCAAGATATATCTCCTGACAAGGGTTGCAGTTCGACCTAGACACAAAGGATATCAAGATAATGCTGGTGTTTAAACACACGCTTTGAGCGTAGAACGGGTGTCGTTGTACTTTGCTGCTAATTGGCTACTAACACTATAGTGTGTAATAGCTATATGGGTCTCAATAGGTAAACAGGTGATGAATCATAATTACTCAAAATCATACATCATAAAGTTAGAAGAGTAGATAGGCAGCGTCACTAAATATCTTATTGTATGAAGATCCCTGGTGTAAAATTGAAAGCGTCCAAAGTGATAATTATAATACTTTTCTGTGGAACACCAGGATGGTTTTTGCTGTTTGAACATACTATCTTGGTTTTTTTTCACAAGATTTGATGATTACATTGCTTACTTCAAAGGTTGATTGCCCTGACTAATATTTAACAAGTTCCGGTATATGCTGTTTTGTTTGTTTTACTATTTTTTTACCTACTCCTTCACGGCCCAGAAGAGAAGAAATATGAACAACTAAAGAAATAACTAAATAAATAATTCTAAAATAAACAACGTAAGAGGTTGTAGGCAGCGTCGCTAGATCATGTCATAATAGTTCTCGCATGTCAATGTGTATAGAGGAAGTTGATATGTATATATATATATACTATTCGATATTCATCGAATGAAAGCACGCATCATTGCTATAGCAATACAGTTGCGGAGGTGCAGTGTTGGTAGTGTAGCAGTGAGTTTCGCAAGGCTGTGTTCGGTACTCACGATCCGGGAAGGAGTTGAAGCTTGCTTCTGCAGGTTCACTGTGACTGTCGAAGCTGGTTGCGAATACGAAAAGCTTGTAGGTACTGCCATGTTCTTGCAGCGGTGACGAAAACTCTCGCACTTCAGAAGATAGCGTTTTGTTGGAACAGATATTTGCATTTGTGTTGCAGAGACTTACAAAAAAACCATCAATATACTCTTTTGTCTCATATTTCCACGTGGCATGAAGCGTGTTGCTACAAACCACGTCGACCCTCAAGTCGGTGGGTGGCACTGAAAAAAAAAGAAAATAATTGAAGGTTCACGGCAATGGCACAGCACCAGTGACTTCATTCGCTCGCGAAAGACTTCAGATCAACGAGGAAAGAGAGCCGTCTGACACAAAAATGGTAGTGTGTTAGGTGAGAGAGATAGCGTCAGATTACGAGGTGACCAAGTCGACAAGGTTTTTCCTCAATTAGGCGGGAATTGCGATTGGCTGCTGCTTCTCCCATTTGTTGAATTACAATTGTCTACAACACCATAAAACTCCTGAATTTTATGCACCGTCGCATTGCGCTACCTGCTTAGCTATCTGAGCAGCTGGCTGGTTGGTTGCTGGTATCTATGATGTCATGATCTTCTCAACAGTACTTTCTTCAACTTGCAGTCTGGGGTGTATTTGCTTTACATACGCACCTTGCTAAAAATGCAGTAAGTTTGTAAATTTATTTATTTATATTATTGAAACATGCTTTCAATCCCGACTGAGATTAGTGCAGGAAAGGAGACAATCAAGAAGCAATTGCAGGATATAGCAAAAAAAATGCAATGCCTGTGCTAATTCTTTTGGAGAAACACGATTGCATAATGCATAAATTGATTGTGATTTCTACTAAAGCACTAGCAAGATGCAGAAGTCGGCGTCAGGGGCCGTAGTGTAGTCAAGCTGTTCTGATAAACAGCTTTTTGTCACACTCCTTCTTTCTGTATCATTGATAGAATGAAAATATTGATTGATTGATTGATTTTACGTTATCTAGAAGCAATGCTTGAAAACTAGGACAACACTTTCATCAAATTACGTACTAGGTACAAGGTGCAACCATCAGAACTTGTGCATTGTAATAATTGTAGTTATAGATGGTAAGGAAATACCACGGTGAAGAATGGTGTCTGAGGTCTCACGGTTGCACGTGTGAGCGGCGTCTTGTATTAGTGCCAAATGTCTCTTTCTGTTCTTTTAATGTGTGATCCGCCCAAGGAAAAAAAAATGGGCTGAGATTTCGTTGTTTTATATCCGAAACAAATATACACTACAGGAAGGTCATTTTGATGATCTCGCGCAATATTTTGTTATGTTTGCTCTCTCTTGGTGTTTTGTATATGCAACTCCAGCGGCAGCTGCTTATAACGTGGCTGAGTGCGGCCGAGCGGACCCTATCTTGAAAGCGATCCGCGACGAGTACAGAGTCTAGATGCCCTAGGACTGATAGCTTCGATCACGCTGTGTTCTTGCCGCTTAGTTTGTGTTGAAGCGAGAGACAGCGCGAAGTTCAATTCGCTCGCTGCTGCTGCCGCACTTCCTCACTCCAGTGTTTTGACGGCGAGTGTACGCGGTGATCGAGTGAGACGTATCGAGGTGTGCCTGTGCGAACGTGACATCATGCTTGTTCATTTAGTTAACAAGCAAACAATTATAAGCTAGTACTGCCGATAATTTTAATATCCTTACTTCATAGAGCTTTCTTCTAATTTGACATTGCACCTAATGCTTCGCGTTTGGCGTGAAACTGCGGCTTTTTTATGGTGATGTTGGTGGTTACGATTTCTTATCTGTATATTGGGACTGCTGGCTCTAACATTGCCTATCTTCCATTCTATGTACAGGTATATGGAATAGCAAGAAAAATATTCACTTATCGTCGATTGTAATTATTGCTGGAATGATGGTCCCTTACACAATAAAAAGAAGGCCTGCTGTATTATTACCAGCGTGCAGATACCGTTATTCCCAAACAATTGTGATGCATATGTTTAGAAATGACATGCCCACATAACAAATAAGAACAAACCTGAGAGCGTAGATTGACGCTCTTAGAAGGACGGACTCGATTCGGTGTATTGCATGGATCAGCAATAAAATTTATTTATTTATTTATTATTTTTATTTTCCCAAACAGCCTCATCATCCCGCAAGGCATTACATATTGGCCGAGAAAGAACGAATGGATATCAGTTGATGTGTAACAAATAAAGCTACACCTAATAACTTAGTCAAGATATAAAGTCACAGTGAAAAAAAGCTTCTTAAGTGAAAAACTTAATACTTCCAAAGAAAAGAGATCGACGGGGCACAGTAGGTTGCACCATTCAAAGGATAAACATTTGTTTCCCAGTCTTCGAACGGGCTAGCTGGCGTACTCAATAAGTAACTTCAAGGTGATAACCGGAATTAAATTGCTAGGCTGGAAAAATGCATAGAATAATGGCATCAAATCCCGGGTCGATGCTTTCATGATCGCAAATTTCCAGACCATCGATAAGTGTGACTGAGGAAAAAAACACACCGGAACTACTACAGCTGAAATAGTTAAAAGAAACACATTAGTTGCGAAATTGGCTGAGGAAAGCAAATTTTTTCAAGTCATATGAAGCTTCGGTGAAAATGTCGTAAAGTGACAATGTATTTTTGAAGCGCAGAGTGAATAGCATTGTCGAAAATAAATCAATGCAAGGCTGCTTTCAAGCGTAACCTGCACTGTAGAGTATTCAAAATACCAAACTTCTAGAGTAAGCTTTGAATGTCAAAGTGTTCAACATAAATGTCCATTACATTTGCAGTCCATTACCTCAGCAGTCATGGAGGCATTACGGAATCAGGGTGTAGATGAGAAATATGTAAAAATACTGGAAGATATCTATAAAGGCTCGACAGCCACCGTAGTCCTCCACAAAGAAAGAAACAAAATCCCAATAAAGAAAGGCGTCAGACAGGGAGATACGATCTCTCCAATGCTATTCACCGCATGTTTACAGGAGGTATTCAGAGACCTGGAGTGGGAAGAATGGGGGATAAAAGTTGATGGAGAATACCTTAGCAACTTGCGATTCGCTGATGATATTGCTTTGCTTTGTAACTCAGGAGACCGATTGCAATGCATGCTCACTGACCTGGAGAGGCAAAGCAGAAGGGTGGGTCTGAAAATTAATCTGCAGAAAACTAAAGTAATGTTTAACAGTCTCGGAAGAGAACAGCAGTTTACGATAGGTAGCGAGGCACTGGAAGTGGTAAGGGAATACATCTACTTAGGGCAGGTAGTGACCAGGGATCCGGATCATGAGACTGAAATAACCAGAAGAATAAGAATGGGCTGGGGTGCGTTTGGCAGGCATTCTCAAATCATGAACAGCAGGTTACCACTATCCCTCAAAAGGAAAGTGTATATAACAGCTGTCTGTTACCAGTACTCACATATGGGGCAGAAACATGGAGGCTTACGAAAAGGGTTCTGCTGAAATTGAGGACGACGCAACGAGCTATGGAAAGAAGAATGATCGGTGTAACGTAAAGGGATAAGAAAAGAGCAGATTGGGTGAGGCAACAAACGCGGGTAAATGACATCTTAGTTGAAATCAAGAAAAAGAAATGGGCATGGGCCGGACATGTAATGAGGAGGGAAGATAACCGATGGTCATTAAGGGTTACGGACTGGATTCCAAGGGAAGGGAAGCGTAGCAGGGGGCGGCAGAAAGTTAGGTGGGCGGATGACATTAAGACGTTTGCAGGGACAACATGGCCACAATTAGTACATGACCGGGGTAGTTAGAGAAGTATGGGAGAGGCCTTTGCCCTGCAGTGGGCGTAACTAGGCTGATGATGATGATGACATAAATGGGGACACTAAACACGAAAGGTACTTGAGCTGCGTTACTAAGTTGCCCTTCCCCATTACCAAAAAGGCCACTGTTACTGTGAGCTTGGTAACCCAGAATTAACGAAACAACGAAAGGGGTGATGTGCCACCTTGAAATTCTCCCACGTGTTCGCCGTGACAGTACAATTATTGTAGTCCTTTCTTAGGGCTTAATTATTCCTTTACTGGCAGTAATACACTAAATCCTATTCCAAAAGAGCCAGACACATAACTTAGTCATCTTCAAGAACATTGCCTGAGCCACAACATCCTATACATGAAAAAAAAGGTTCTCAATCCATGACGTCACACTGACGTAACGAATCTGACGCCTTGAGGTTTCGCGGAGAAATTCAAAAATGAAAGTTTTGCCGTCTTTCTCTCTCTGATCGCCAGCCTATACCGCGAAATCAAGGAAAGTAGAGTTATTGAAGGGTGATTTATTAACCTAAGGTAATTCTGCGTTCCTCTGTAGTGTCCGTTAAGAAATTGAAATAAAGTTATGAACTTGAAAGAGGAAGTTGCGATCCACCCGACTGCAACACAAAACTCCAAATGAAGTGCATACACGTTTCTCAGTAAGAAAGCTTCGTGGTTGTGGAAAAACTCGTCCTGGTGCGGAATTTCCCCTCAACTGCAATGCTTTTGTTCTGAGAAACGCGTGTAAGTTTTCTTCGTTAGTTCGTGCTACATTCCTGTGGATCACAACTTTTCTTTCCTGACACTTCCTCGACTTTCTCAGACTCCGCAAAACCGATCAGCCAAAATTAAGAACAATTTAGACTTACCAATGATGGGCATGTGACTGGCGCCTGGTGCCTGTTCCAAACCATTCTTATCTTTCCTTCTGTTGCGCTGTAATTTTATTCAAAAACACAAGAGGTTATTGCAAACGCCATCTTCTATTACTATAAATAGCCCGGGCTACTGCGGCTATCAAGTAAGGAGCGCTAACGGTAGTCAGTATACTTATTTTAGTTAATGTGATCGTGTTGGTGGGTTAAAGCAACAGGCGGGTTTAGCATGGTCATCAAAGACGACAACTTTTCAGCCTTTGCGTCTGTTACAATGCTACTGCGGAATGGCATATCTCCACAAGACCAGTCTCTATGCAGTATCCATTATATTGTCTCCTGAATGCTTGACCCTGAACTTTCTGGCTCGGGTACACCGTCACTATAGGAGAAAAAGACTGGATTGATCTAATTGTGGTTGGGCGTCGTACCGACGAACGATCAGTCCTTCCTCAGAGTAACGCCAACTGCGTCGCATGCAATTCTTGCAGGTTTGCATGAGACCGCAGGGCCTATTCCCCTGCCACTGCACCTTTCTCATCGAAGCACGAAGTACACTGCATATGCTTCTCTCGGCCCCTCAGATGACAGATAACTTTCAAAATAAAATATTTTTCTACCTTCGAAGACGCATCAATCGATGAATTGATTGATTGCCATCTATTACAATGATGACAGACTTTTGTCTGCGTATACTGTCGGTGCCGAATTCACAAATCATTTCGTTGGTAAGCGCTCTTTGCCGTTGGCCGGGCACCTTCGCTAAAGGTATGTCCTGCATTACGACTGGTTGGAACTTGCGCTCACGAGCAATTAGATCGTAAGAGCATTTTGCCATTACGAGCCAAGTTACTTGGATCGAATGGTAAAACGAACGTAAACTCGCCGTTTCGTGGACATTACGATATGAAACCTGTATGTGTCTTGATGCTACACTAACCATACAATCTTGTTCAAAGTATTTGTTGCATCTTTCTTTTGACAAGAAGTCAAAAGAGTGTGATGTGACGGAATTTGAGGTTGAATTCAAATAGGTTTTCGTTCCTGACTACTATTTGTCATTGGTCGACCACCTTTGCTAATGGTATGTCCATCGTCGCGATTGGCTGGAATCTGGTCTTATGATCACTTCTAGCATAAGTAATTTTCTCACGCGTTTCTAGAATGATTCTCGCGCTGTAAGGGCTAATGAGACAAGATGCCAGGCAATCGTACACATCACTCGTGAAGGTTGCCGAACGACAGAAAATATGCCTTACACCAACAAACTGTTCTGTCAGTTCGGTCTTTCAAGTGTTGCTTGTGACTGTCGTGTGAATTGGCTGCATGCGAGAACTTTAACCTACAGGCGCCGTGACGCGACAAATCTGTCCAGCATTGCACGCCGCTCAAGCATACCAGCTTGACGACACGCCCTTTCGAGCAACGCCCAAACGCGACTAGAGAGGGTGGTTATTTGAGATGTTGACGCCTTTCCTCCAAGAGCCTTATCAGGGCCCTTTGATGTGAGGCATCGCACTCGGACTTTGGGGCAGCAGTTGCTGGGGTGTCCGCCCTTCCATTGTCCCACGCGCTGGCACTTCTTGAATAAACTATTTGCAAACGATAAGCGGCTGCATGTCCCCTCCTCAAACAGCGAAGCTAGAGCCATTATCAGTGTCTATTTCTATCGCGAAGCTTTGAGAGATAGAACGGGCCACAGTACGTAGACTGGTGCAGCTTGAAAGAACACACTTCTTCAAGGAAAGAAATGCCGCCTGTAAAAGGGACACTAGACCCGAGTATTAAAAGGGACACCAGCACTATAATTTATTCATTTAGGTATTTATTTGTGCATACTGTAAAACTTGCACAATGTTCACACGAGTGATCATGGATAATACTGCCTCGGTGCCTGTAACATTTCCGAGATGCATCGAAACAAAGGCTGACCATCACGAAACAGTTACGCATCAAGCGTGCACGAAGAAATGCTGACGTAATCCTTGAACAAAATCTGGAATAAAAAATGCAGAAACATGCATCTATGGAAGTGATTCACTGATTGTCTGTACGTCATACATTTTTGAAGGTATAGAAGGTCTAGCAGAACGTTCTCGGACGTAAGCTCGTGGCACAAAGTGTTGAGATCAAGCATTTATGTTATATTGTAATATGATATTCAAGCTACCAATCACATTGTTTCGCTCCACCGTGTCTTCCGACCTTTTCAAATGAGTGTTCCTTGCTTTTGCACCCTATACGCCACGGCAACTCAGTGGCTGTGGCTCTCCACTGCCGATCATATGTGGTCGCGGTTTAAGTCGCGATGCCCTTGACGGCCACACTTCGATGAGATTGAAATGGAAAAAAAAACGTGCATGCATTTCTATTTAGTTGCAGGTTAGAAACAGCTGGTTGCCAAACTTTATCCGGCCCAATTCACAACAGCGTCTCTCATAACGCTAGTGTTGCTTCAAGGCGTCAAACTTGAGGAATCAATAAATCTTTCGCGCCCATTCGATTACACGAATAGGGTGCCAGTTATCTGAGCATTGCCTGACCCACCCACCTTCACCCATCCCTCTTAATCTCAACAAGAATATCTTTCACATTTTTCTTTTTCTCTCTGTCAGACAAAATACTCCTTAATCACACGCTATAGAATCGTTGCAAAACAAGCTGCCATGGCTCACTGCAGGTAACTGATGATGTGCCCCTTTCAGATTAAATCAAAAGCGGCCTTTGGCTCATACTTGTGCCGAACAGGTGGCAAATATCTCTACTAATACCAACCACTGAAACACTGGCGAACGAACGTCCTCTGAAGTAAATTTCTATCTTTCACGTTGCATTATCCCAGACCAAATTTTTTTTAGCTTCGTCACAGACACACGGTATGGCGCAGTCTCGTTTCAGTGTTTTTAGTAAGCAACGCAGCAAATAGCTTGGCGGTGCTTCTTTGCACTGAAACTGAGAAAATGCAAAAAATATTGTGTGACTTGTAAACTTACTTCACTGTTACGGCTAAAATAATTTTTTGTTCAATCACCAAAATAATTCCTAGGCAGCAATGTTTACCGTCAAGTATTATCGTGTGGAACTGCACACAAGCTTACCGCTAAAGGCTTCCCTTATAGAGGTACGTATATCTCCTCTAACTTAAGGGACTTTCACCGTAAAGGACATTCCCTTTGTCGTGTGTCATCCCGCGTGAACGCCTTGCACCGGCAAATGTCCCCTAGTGTGAAAGCCTTCAGAGTGGCCATGTTCTTCTTCCTGAGTCCTGGTCTTCTGCGCCTTGCCTTTACTGGTATTTACTTTCGCTTACCTATTTAACTAGCTTATGCATGTCTACTTTCTTGAACTGACGCAGCACGGAAGCTCCGCCTACTTGCTCGGCGGTGCACCGCGTCGCAATGGAATGAACCACATTTAAGAAATACCCGACTGTACTCCTTTGATCCTACATTAAAGGGAGACTAAAGTGAAAAATGGTTTCTTCTGGATCAGTAAATTACTGTTCTACAACACCAAAAACACAACTCTTACAACGATAAGACGTTTGGTAAGCTAGAAAAAGCCCAAGAATGAAATACGGGTTGCGACGCCTAGTTAAGTTCCAGCACCTGGGGGCTGTGACATCTTGGATTTTGAAGGCATCTTCTAAGGCCTACTAAATATATATAGCCGTACAGATTGACTACATTGTGTTCTAAAGGAACAAAGTATTAAACATGGCAAGTTTCGGGAACCTTTATTCAGCCAACGCGGCCCAAATGCGAAAACATACTTTGGAATCCCTGCCGTCACGCTGACGTACCGGCGCTGGGGCTTCGGCGCGAAATTCAAATACTGATACTTGGACCTTCATTCTCTCATCTGAAAATCAAACAATATTTTTAAAATGACTCCCGGCAGGGTTCTCAAACAATGCTTCATTAGTCTAAACTGATTGATTGTTTCGGTTTAGTGTCCCTTTAAGTCTTGAAGCGCCATCACAGCTTCGCCGAGGAGACCCCACGCTTTTATATCGACTGTGGTTGGGCGTTGCCTTTACCAAAGCATTTGTATTCCGCATAGGGATGACCGACACCGCAACCTGTGACCACTGCGGTCATGGAGAATCGATTGAACATATTTTTTGCACCTGCCCACAGTACAGTCCACAGAGGGAATGCCTTCGCCACGAACTTGACCAGCTGGACGACCAACAGCTATCGGAAAAAAGAATTTTACACCATCGAAAGGACCTACCGTCACAGAAGAAGGCCGTGCAAGAACTATTACGCTTTTTGCGGTCTACCGGCCTTTGTGAACGTCTTTAACTGAAACGCCTTTTGTGTGTGCGTGCCTCCGTGTGAGCGTGTTTATTTTTGTTTTTTTTACGATTTCCTCTCTGTCCTCTTTCTAATCTCTATCTCCCATCCCCAGTGTAGGGTAGCAAACTGGAGACTGATATCTGCTTAACCTCCCTGCCTTTCCTCTTCATCACTCTCTCTCTCTGCCTGAAGCGCGGAGCAACCGCTTTATGTATATTTACAAGGTAACGAACTACTACAGATTGACGATCAAGTTAAATGAACACAAAGGCAATCAGCTGTCCTGTCCCGTTGAAAGAGAAACGAATCTCTAATTTTAGTGAATTGACAACTGATTAGCAGGAAAGCGTTGGCGCGAAAAAGGAAAGGGCTGAGGGTGGCGGTGTTATTTCTTCTACATGGGCGCGGCCAGCGGCTACAACGGCCTCCCATTAAGGGTTTCTGACAGTAGCTCCTCAGCATCAAATAAAGTTTGTTGTCTGTCCATCTGCCACCCCTTCCGTCCCCCTCCCCCCACTCGTTCATTCTTAATTTTCGGAAAAATTCTCCGCTCGCAAAACACTGGGTGCAAATACACAAATATGCTTTCGTTTTTCTTTTTCATTCGTACGTGCTCTTCGCAAATCGCTGTCCGCCTCCTCTAATATCACGTACAGCGTCAGGATAGGCTGGAATTCTCTCTCTCACGAACAATTCTAGCTGCAGAACTTTTTTGATGGATCCGAGTCCCGACACCCACCTTTGCATCGAGGCCGGCGCATTCATTGCCAAGGAAAACCACGACGAACAACACCGCCGCCAAACGAAGTCCCACGCCGCCCGGCGCCATCGCGTTCGCTGTGGTCGGAAGTCGGCGAGGCGATGAGTGCGCCGGCAGTCGCCGATGAACGCCCCCTTGCCGAATGCTTATCGCGTTACAGCGCTCTCTCTCTCTCTCTCTCTCGGCTCCTCCCAACAAGGATAATGCGAGCCTCGTGAGAAGGAAGAGGGGAAACCGGCGCTTACACCAAACCGGCTTGCCAGTCGCGTTGCACGCGCGTTGCCGGATAGCTCGCAAGCGGCGCAACGTATTGCCCCTCGCCCAATATTGCGGTGGAGGTACAGTCGCGGACAGAATAAAATGGACCGCGGGATCTCCGAAAACGTTCAATTCTCGAGCAGTCTGTAGCAGTAACCAGTAAAACTGCCCACGACAACGTTGTTAGCATATTCTAGTCGAGGTCCAAAATGCAAAAACCAAATTGCGTTGTGATGTTGCGGAGATATTCAGCTTTTTCTTAGATTTCATGGTCCATAATATTCTGTCCGCGACTGTACGTTGTACTGTATACACTTTCAACTTATGGCCGATTGTCTTACTGTCTCACCTTTCACGAGTTTGTATGGGGTGGATGAGTGATTACTCTCGCCTTGTAATAGAAATACGTCTTCGCTACGGGGCCGGCTCAACGTAATTTCTCTCTCGTCGTGGAGCGTGTTGCTTTCACTCCGCGCCGCTCGGCGGGGCCCACCGCAATACGCGGCGGAGTCCCGCAGGTGGAACACTCATGCGCATGCGCGAGGAGTTCGTGCCTGGCAGCGCAGATTGGACGGCCGTTCGCCCCAGGCGAGCTGACTATGCGTAACGTGATAAGGCTTCCTGTTTCCGTTTCTCAGTCAGGCAGATAGCAGAATCCCGGCGTCCGAGTCAAAAAGGAGTTCAGGCAAGTGCTTATGTAATAAAGTGAAATTAACAGCTCTCTCTAGTGTTTGAGCGCGTCTACTGTGAGCGAAGCGGACCATAGTAGAGACTGACCTAAGACATCTTAGGATGTCGGTACTTTCCGAGACAGAGAGACAGACAGACGAAGAACTTTATTTACAGGGTCCCGAGAAGCTTTGCGCTAGGGCAGAGCTGCGGGCCACTCCCACGTGGGCATCGGAAGGCCGAACCTTACCGCGGCATCGTGGGCTCTCTGGACAGCCCATGTTTGCCGTGAAACTTCTGAGTTCTGGTTCGCAGAGCTCCATTCTTCCTTCTGAGAGATATTTATTGATTTAGTTATTTAATACTCCCAATTCCAGAAAAAAAATTAAAGTTTCGGATTTACGAACATTGTGAAACGTACATGGGAAGTTTCTTGACCTTACAAAAGAACGTGTAAGGCCGAAATGAAATTCAAAGAATTCTACCAAGGGGGGTAGTTGGCTACCTTTCATATTTGCTTATGCGTTAGCACGTTATTAAACGCAGTGACAGAAAAGTGTAACAGATGGTTTATGCGGCAACATACAACTGGTTTATTCTAGCCAAGTTACATGTACATAACGGTTTAAAATCACATTACAACAAACAAAATGTTTAGACTCTTTCTGTGGTAATCTGATCGTAAGTCCTTATGTTACCTGGCAAGTTTGCGGATCGACCGTCTGTCAGTGATTTGTGTACGTGCTTTTAATAAGCTGCTAACGCATAAGTAAGCGCGAACAAAAACAATAGCAAGAAATATGCAGTTTCGACATATCCTAAGTTCTGCAGAGGCAATGCAACAAACGGGGAATTTGCTATTCACTTCGAGAAGGCAACAAAAATGTCATTTCACACAACAGTGACGACTTCAGAAGTTAATCATAACCATTTTCAACAGCATTTGCAAAAACAAAAATCACCTTTTTTGCAGCTCTGTCTTGTAGGTAATCTCGCCTACTTTCATCGCATGGTCTTTCATGGCCTTGTGACCGATAATGAGGCTGTGCTGAACAGTTGTCTCTTTGTGTACCAACCTTACTCTGGCCAATGGAACAAAAAAAAACTTTAAGTGCAAACTTCTCTATCGCTTTTTTGATGTCTCCCATTTTGAATTTGCCTTAGCTTTTGTCAAGTTGAAATTCACACAGTATCTAATACTGCGAACTTTCGCATATTTATTTATTTATTTATTTACACTGCGGACCAGTTATAGGGCTATACCAAGATTATTTGCACGCAAATATTACAAGTATATATGGCGAGCACGCACCACATAGGCAGAACGCTTAAGAAAAAGATCACTCTCAATGTAGTCCAAGCATCGATGCATAGAGCATATCGTGTCACCGGCCCTGACACACACAGACTTCTCTAATTTGTCAACAAACATTTCCGCATACTAAATATTAACAAGTCTACCTAGTTCCCTTTTGAATTTCCCCACACATCTTTGGAAACAGGAGAACTTGTATTACCACGAGCAAAAACATGGCCGTGGGGACTAGTCCGTATCAATACTGCTGGAATGGCGAGCAGGTCGATCAAAGAATATTTGAGTTTTTTTGTACGCGTGGTGTTTAACGTTCCAAAACAGCCCTTGAGCTGAGGGAAGGCGTCGTAGTAGAAGGCTGCAGAAAAGTTTTGAACCCCAGGTCTTTTTTTTTTCATGTACAATATCATTCACTGTTAAATGTAAGACATCAGTGCAGAGCTCATACATTTCTTTCCCCTCTCGCAAGTGTACAATGGTCCGGCTTTGCAGCCGGTGACCTATGGTTGGTTGCTCATCGCACCTTGTCTACGCTCTTGCCCAGTGCATTGACATAGCACTAGCAGCCAAACAGCCCCAGCAGTGAGATAACCGCTCGTTAGCCTGTTCCTATCAACAATGAGCCGCACTGCAGACCAAAATTCAGAAGCATTTTAGCAATTATATGCGTACTTCACCATCACTGCGATGTTTTGTGCATTTAATCCATGAATGTGCTTTATTTTTGCTATACCGTACGCAAGGTAGATGTAGATGTCACTCTATTCAACCTGCAAAATGGTCAGTGCATGTCAATGCTCTTGAGAATCGTAGCGTGCACGCAAGAGTAATCAAGAGTTTCATTCACAAGTTGTGCATTTTATCCCGCACATACTGCCAATACAAATTGCGTAAAAGTGTCAGGGCTTACAATTTTTAAATTTTGTAATTTCAGTTACGCCGCTTTTTGTGGGCAGCAGAGCGGTGCCAGCGGGAAGCCGTTACAGGCCCTACAAGTCCTGTTAAAGCTTTCAAGGGCGGTGGAAATTTCGGCGCGCTCGTGTATGTTGCATCCGCATATCATTTATTTATTTGTTTTATTTATTTATTTACTTCCAGGGCCCGGAGGCTCTACAGAAAGGAGTGGGGGAAACATAATAAACAATTTGTACAAATAACAGTAGATTTCACCCGCGTATAGTTAGAACATCGTCCGAGGAGACCCAGCGCAGCATTAAACATTGCTATCGATGTCAGTGCTTGGCCCTTCGGGAGAAACTACAATTTCTGTTCTTTTTTTTCACTTTTCCCCCGCCTCAATGCACCTGTAGCGGTGGGAGTCGAACCCGCGACGTCGTGTTCGGCAGCAGAACAGCTGCTCAGCCAACGCGGTAGCTATTAGTTCTATTAGTTGTTCGCAGGATTACAGCAGATATAAAGCTATTTTCATTTGTTTGTTTCCCCGGTGACGCAGATTTCGTATCTGCGGATATAAAAAGCAGGGGGAAAAGCTAACGTTTTTTTGAATAATATATTAAGGGGTTTTACGTGCCAAAACCAAGATCTGATTGTGAGGTACGCTGTAGTGGGGGGGTCCGGAAATTTTGACCACCTGGAGTTCTTTAACGTGCACGTAAATCTAAGTACACGGGTGTTTTCGAATTTCACCCCTATCGAAATGTGGCCGCCATGGCCGGGATTCAATCCCGTGACCTCGTGCTTAGCAGCCCAACACCATAGTCACTATTTATACGCCACCGCGGCGGGCATATCTTTTTCTGAATTACACGGTGGAAGTCAAAGCGCTGGATTGACATGTGCAAGAACGAAGGGATGACGTGCGCTGTCGTCTTTCTTGTCCGTGCCAATCCGGCGCTATGACTTCAACTGATGCAAAGAACCAACTAGCCCAAAAATCTGCGCTCCTGGATTTCAATTTAACATATTTTTCTTGCTCGAGAACATTTCGCGAACTATATTAATGTAAATGTTTCAGTGTAATAACGAAGATTGTCATGTGGTCAAGGCATACGGGGTAGTTTATCCACGTTGATTCTAGGGCCTCCCCGAGCAGAAATCACAATGTGCACGTTTTTCTCTACTGTGGCTCATTAAAACATTGAGTATCGAGACAAGCCGACTCCACTTCCACAACGCAATAGCGGTTTTCTTGCTCTGGCAATCTCAGCGCGAATAATTCCTGCCGGAGAGAAAGTCCCGCTTAAAAAAATTTTCACTTTTCGTTAAAATCTGGGCTCAATACCATCACCACCAAAAGACCACAAGCTGAATCCCCAATCACGCCCCCATGCACCCCTTCAAAATGGCTCTGCATGCTCCAATACTTCCGTTATTCCTTCCAATCCAGCCTTTCGTAAAATAAATAAAAGAAGACTTTCCAGACCTTTAAGCACGACGCCTGCTAGACCGACTGTGTGCATTTCACAAAGTTTATTTCTTCAATGAACACTGGAAACAATTTGTTTTCTCCGTCCCTCATTAAGTATCATCGCGCGTTGACCATCATCTCACAGTTATCGCGTCGAATTGCCATACCAAACGTTATTAAGAATGCTTTGTTCTCAAATCTAGCGTCGACTGGAATAGCCAGCCTACCGCTCTCGTCTCCCTCGCAGTACCAGCATCCTTCAAGCTTGCAATTGAAGGGCTATTTTATTGGATAGTATGTGCTATTAGTCTTCTATAATATTTGTCACGCCCCCCCCCCCCTCCTTTTATTCATGCCTCACGGCAACCGAGTGTACCTGAAAAAATAAATAAAATATACAAATAGTGTAACAAATAAGTGCTCAATTCGAATAACAAGTGCCTAAACGCAATAAGCTGAGTGAAGCTGTAAACAAAGGGCGTAATTTATATCGGCGAAAGAGAAATACCAAAACTGGACGAAAGCGCTATCAGAAGCACCGCGATAGCTAGCGATAAGAAAAAGTGGCGGGAATGAGTGAGCACTGTTCCAGACAATACTTTATGTGCCAGCACGGCATAGTTTAGGTCAAAGCCAAAAAAAATCGCTTATCTTTCCACATAGAGAAGCAAGATAGTCTGAATGGTTCAGGGATATTGCACTGTATTGTTACTGTGAAAGAAACGCCTCAAGTGCTCATTCTGTACTTATTTGTGCATACCGTTGAAAATATATTATGAAACTCATTACATTGTTCGTCGATCTAAGCTAGTCGACGTGAAACTCTCGATGTATGTGCGCGTGTTATTTGGTCATTTGATACACATCTTCCGTATACCAGACAATCAGTCTGCAATAGTCGGCCATGGCTACTGGTCCCCTTCATACAGTTTTACGGTTCTGAAGTTCCAGCTTTATATACCTAGTCATAATATTTTTGGTACTATAAAATTTATTGAATCATCGAATGAAAATATAGCCAACATTTCCAATGTTATCGAATAAGTCATGGCTCCTGCTTGCTCCATTACTTCTCATTATTCCTGCCAATCCAGCCTTTCGCAAACGAAAAAAGAACTTTCCAGACCTTTGAGCATTAGAGTTAGAGAACCAAATTTGCATCTCACGTTCTCACAACCGTAGGCATTAAATATGCTACCTCATGATTCCAATAATTGCTTCTTCAGAGTGGCGGAACTTCCCTCATCCTCTTCTGTCACACTTGTTCCGGGGTCTCAACGCGACGACGTGTATTTCCCTGCACTGATCGGGAACGTCCTGCCCCACACAAAACGATGTGAGGCAGGCAGGTCTTCGGGTTTTGAGTTAAGTTTTTCTTTTTTTGATGAGACACCTGCCGTGGCTGCTTAGCGGCTGTGGTGTTGGGCTGCGAAGCACGAGGTCGCGGGATCGAATCCCGGCCACGGCGGCAGCATTTCGATGGGGGCGAAATGCGAAAAGACCCGTGTATTTAGACTTAGGTGCACGTTAAGGAACCCCTGATGGCCCAAGTTTCCGGAGTCCCCCACTACGGCGTACCACATAATCATAAAAGTGTTTTCGCACGTAAAAATCCATAATTTATTATTTTTTTCGATGAGACGTCCATTCCTCGGGAGAAGGAATGTGACGCTGGTGACGTCACTAGTTGCCCCAATAGTGATCCGCATCAAAGAAGTTATCAAAAATAACCTCCTCCTTCTGCACGTAGGTGCAATGGTCAGCCTGCGTGATCAAGCACATTCCTACTTAGTACAGCTCATTGTTAGACGGAAAGATGCCAGAAGTCGACCCAGTTGGTCACGTGGGCTCTGGCAGCTATTTTGCAGCTATGTGTCACCTATTTTTCTGCTATTTTTATAATATTGTGCAAACTTCTTCGCTTCTCCTTCGGCAGTTCCAGTACTGCATCTCCGGTCTCTCAAAGTCGTAACAATGCACACTTAGCCTTCGACTCTATCGCTTTATCAGAAAAAAAAACTATCGAGTTTTGGGTGCCAGAACCACAATATGATTATGAGGCACGCCATGTATCACGCGGCTCTAGAAAATTTTGAACACCTCGTGTTCTTCAAAATGCACGCTGTGCAAAGTACACTGTCTCATTTGCATTTCGACCCCTACCGAAGTGCGGCCACTGGCGCTGGGATTTGGTCCCGCACCCTCGGACTTAGCAACGCAGCTCCAAAGCCACTTATTACTTACTATACCATCGCGGGCGTCGCAGATAAACGGTAGCAAACATCCGCCCGCAAGAGCGACAAAGGCTTCCGAAGCAGATAAAGTGTTCTGTATCCTTGTTCTCATTTTTCAAAATAGATGTAAAAAATGCCGGATGCGCAGCCAGCATCCGGTATGCAAAGTATATCGCACTCGCACATTTTTTTTCTTCTTGCTCCTCTAACCATGGCGCTTACCAACTACAAGGAGTTTCATCAAAAAGCCAGTGGTAAAAGGGAAGGAGAGATAACAATCTAAAAGCTCAAATAAGCAAAGGTAAAGTGCAAATTGTGCACAATATTCACACAACAATTTTAAGAGGCGAATATTAGGAAAAATAATATTTACAAGAAAGAACAATTAATCTCATGGTATTTAATATTCGAATGTGATGGACAACGTCGGGAAGTATATAACCGCACAGACGTGTCTGCATTCAGTATTCTAAGCGTCGTATTCAGAGGCGCTGTTATTCTATTTGAAGGGTCTACGAAACGGCGCCACTTGTCTCCGGCATGGTCTAGTATTGCCTGCTATGCATACAACAAAAGCAGATACAGTGCATTGTCACTTGTAAGAGTGCTGTCACATCACCTTCAGCACGTAAGGGGTTAAAAACGCAGTTGTTTCATCATAGAGAGTTCCCCTAAAAGGGGGTACCACTCAGGCTTTTCAGTTTGAACTGTGTACACTTCTCTCAAGTATTCTACACTCTCAATGAAATACTCTCGTGCCGGTCGCGAATTCAAGTCCTCGTTGCGCACGGCCATCCGCCTCCTCCACACGCTGTGGAGTACTAGTGCCATGAACATGTCGTAGGGCACACCCCCTACGTTCTTGACAGGCAGAAAACGGATGCCGTACGGGGTAATGGGCAAGTCTTTCTTCACGGTCCTCTGGAGGATGTCCCAGAGAAGGACTGCATCACAGCAATCCAGAAATATGTGTTCAACTGTCTCCGGCTTTTTGCAGATGATGCAGTCTACAGACCAGGCAACAAAAATGCCCTTTTCTCGCAGCCAAGGTTTTGTAGGGAGTGTGCCACTATGTAGCTGGAAGAAGAACGTTTTTACTGATGGCCGTACAGGCATCCTTTTAACTCTTACTAAAACATCGTCCCCTGGACCTTTTGAGTACAATGATCGGTATACAGGAAGCGGCAACATGGTTTCTACAAGATCTTTATATAATTTCTTACGCGTCACCACAGAGAGATACTCCATTGAAAAGCGGTCTAGTGGTTAGGATACCTGGCTCTCACCCAGGAGGCCCGGGTTCGATTCCCGGTGTCGGAAAGATTTTTTTTGGGGCTTATTTCTTTTGCTTATTCTTATTTTCTATAGTAGACATTGAAGGAGTGTTAGGTTAGGTTAGGTTAGGTTAGGCCGACGGAGCGCGTAACAGACGGTCTCAGCGCTCTCCACCCTTCCGCCGCAGACCTCGTGCCTCCGTCGCTATAGCAACGCGGCGCATGGGCAGAGAGCAGTGGGTGTGAGATCAAGTGCAGAAAACCTCTCCCAGCGAAAGGATGCCAAATGCCACATACAAAAATAAAGCTTGGGTCAGCCGAACATGAGTGCTTCACATTGAAAAGGAATGCTTAGTTTCTCCCCATTAATGATTCCGTCCTGTACCCTTGAGGGGGACGGTGTTAGCCATGTGACACAACAGGCCCTTCTTTATACACCGGTGTGGGTGTAAAAATGCTCGACTGTTTGGCCAACCCTTCATCGCGGGTACGTGCCACGCTTGAGGACGATCATCATCAACCTTCCGAACTATCCAGACATACGCGCTTGAGGACGATCATCATCAGCATACCGAACTATCCCGACAATACACGGGAGATGCGTCCAAGGGATGCTCAGCGTTTTCTCGAAAACCTGGGACGTCGTGCCGAAGAGCCCCGCCCCGAGCGTACCGACAGCACAGAGTGGGAGGGCGACAAGGCTCGCTGCACTACGGGAACGGTGACCGCCGTCGCCGTGCTGGCGCTGTTCAGCATCGGCGCCATCGTCATCGGCAAGGTGATGCTGGAGCACGCCGTTGACAGGCGCCTCACTGTAGGAGACAGCGAACAGCGGGCCGCGGCTCTGCTGGCCGACAACGTGACGTCACCCCTTTTCGCCGTGAACGTCAGTGGACTCAACTACTCCGACTTCGCCATTGTCGGTGTTTTCGAGTGAGAGAACATGGAGGATTGGGGTTCCACGAGAAAAGAGACGCGTCGATGGGTGAACAGTGATCAGCGGGGTAGCTTAAAGAAATAATTGAAGGCTCTGTAGAGGCTGGAGCTTGTTCTTGGTTAACGAGGTATAGCGCTCCGTTCCAAGACCAGTAGAAACACATTAAATGGGCGCGGACTGAAAGATCCTTTTTTTTTTATTTTTTGGCTATGAATTTTGTCAGAAGTGTGAAGATTACTTCGCGCCTTCACCATGTATCTCGTTCGACTGTTTGGTACATTTATCATGGCACACCTGATACCCCAGACCTTATGGAGCTTATAGAAAGCCTAAGCTGCTCCCTTAAACAGATTGTACCATGCCGCCTGGGCTTAGGCAATGAGGCTCATGTAAACTATTTACAAAAACCATACTGTACCTTGCCCCCGAAATACGGCGAAACCTAATGTCATGAAGCCTGAGGATGGTTGCTCCGTCACGACGTCACAGGTATGTGTCCACCATTGCCTAACACGAAAATCGTGTTGTCAGTGGGCTTGTGCACCAGATTTGCTAGTCAGATAGAATGTTGAAGTGAAAGCAGACACCGAAAATTATCACGACCACAATATGGAACTACGTTAGCCGAAAGAACGGCAAGTGGGCTTTTTTAACGACCAGCTGCAAGCTATTATGGTTTCACAGTGCTCATGCTTAGAAACCTAACGCATAACGTGAATTGCTCACTCAAATTGGTAGACAAAAGACTTTGCGCTTACGAAAATGTTGCAACAGTATCGTATTTCATGGTGCAAATCGTTCAATACGGCTTACTCGCAGCAATTAATGTTTAAAAAGGGTGTAGCGGTTGTCATTTCTAGAGTGTGAAGGGAGGCAAAACATGGCCTTCGAGTTAAGTTTCCTGTACTGCTTATCTCGAAGGCCATGTTTCCCAGAGACACAGGCGATGAGAAACTTCCTACACAGCTAGGTGCACCACTGTGATTTGTCGTCCCGGGCTCTCCAGGAATGCTCGAGGCGCTGCATACGCTACGCTCACTGGCTGGAAGCACCTCCTCGGGCACTGTGGGCTGAGGGACGGATAGTTGAAGAGGCCTACTGTCTATGCCTTGCTACTATACTTTTGCAATGAAAACATTTTTTAAGGGTTCTTTGAAAACCAGGGTTCAATATCCCCGATCCGTCCTTCCAGTATTGTGGTCATATAATTACGCAGAGTTAGCTATAGTTATCGCAGTCTAGACACTACTTACCTAAATTTAAATTATTATCAACTTAATCATTCAATTTAGGGCCCATGTGGCCACGACAGTCTTGCTGGGTTAGCGAAATTGTGTTAAGAACCAGTGGTTGGTCGTATATTTGGGGACAAGTTTCCACTTTTTGTCTCTTCGATTCCGGAACTACTTGCCAAGAGAGCGCAAGGAGATATTGGTTTTCATGCTTTTTTTTTCCTAGAGCATTCTAAGCCCGACCCACGTACTGTCGATTGCCCGCGAACGTTATCGCGCAGATATCACGTGTTGGCGACAGCCCGAAACTCACTTTACGAGTGCGCCACGACATATTCGTTGTCTCAGCGTCGTTCGCGATTACACTCAGGGCTGAGGCATTGCAGCGGGCTGTCTTGCACCACGACAACGCCCAGCATCGCGTGGCAGTGCAGCACGTGGGCTGCTGCGTGTGTGCAAAGTTTCGCAATCGGAAAGAAGAAAGGTGAACTATCATTGCGAAATGCGATGAAATAGGGGACGTCTTGTGCTATTGGAAATTCCCGAACACTTTTGCCCTTCTTGTGCCGTTTCTTTCTTTATTCTTTTTTGATGCGTGATCGCAATAACTTGTAATCGCAAAAGGAAAAAAAAAACGTTGGCGCTCGGAGCAGCTAGCACGTAAAACGCGCATAAGCATTTGCATGAGCCCCCGCGTGAGGGGTGATATTACGGCGCCTTTTTGTGTTAACCTTACAGAGAACTCATACCTTCCTCGATGTTCAGAAAAATAGCTCTGACTATCTTAAAATTGCGCGAACTTGTTAGTCACACACCGCGACTCACCGTTTGAGACTGCCACAGTAACACAGGTGGTAGGGCCTATGATGCAAAAGCAAATAACCAATTTCAGTTATTAAGCAAGCAGGCTGCGTCGCCTGTCCTTTTCCGCTTAGTAGCTTCATTTGCATGATCTCGACGCCAGTAGGTGAAACGCAGATGTCGAGCGGACCTAGCGTGATGCGACCGCATTTACATGCATCTTGCGAAGCGAGTCGGGCAGTCAACCTCCTCCCTTCCCCCTCGCAAACCCCTTTCTAGTAGACCACCCGACCAAACACTCATCGACGCTTCCTTAGTCCAACCTGCTGGCGTTAACCTGCGTCCAATCCGCTACATGAATTCGCCGAGGTATTGGATTGAGGATCCGAATTGGCCTGATTTTAGTGTTCACGTAAACATAGCCGATATCCGCAGAACCCTAAGAAAAGGCAATGTAAAAGAAATCCCCAATCAGTTGAGCCTCGTACTTCTTTTATATATGCTTACTCGAATAATCACTGGGTATCAGAAAAGGCCTCCTGGCATCCACTCGAGATTTAACACACCAAGATAGTGACGCCTTGCAAGATTGTGTAACGCAAAAAGAAAAGAAAGAAAAATGGCGCAAGGTATCTGCCCATGTCCCACTTCGCAATCTATAGCATCGTGCCTTCAGGTCTGACGTCAAGGGGCAAGCCTTTTATCTTAAGGTGGTGCCACAGACAAAAAAATTTCGTTCAATCAGCAGCCAGGATTCAAATAAAGTAATTTCCTGAATAAGCATGCGTTATTTAACTTATTCATCTATTTGAAGTGCAGAAAATGGTTCATTTTACTTTCTGCAGGTATGTTTTTATAAAATGTCGTAAAAGTGTTAGTCGCGCCAGCAGTGATAAGAAACTAATGATTTGCTGAATTGAGTGAAGCTTTAGAGTTTATGTAGCCAAGGGGGTGATTTGTGCGATAAACTAGGACAAACGCATTGTGATCAATATTAAGTAAGGTTTGAGAAACTACGCAAAGCGAAAGAAATTGCCAATATTGACCAAATTTATTTGCAATATGAACTATAAGTGCGAAAATATTGCACGAATTTATTTTGTTTTATTTCATTGTACGCAACTCTATGTGAGGAATGATTGTGCAAAATTTCATATCAAAACGTTCATTAAAAAGGTAATTAAAGCTTGCATACCATGAGGTGGAGCAAAATCCTGTATCGAGAAAACCGCGTGACAGCTTCATAGCTGGATCCCCCGTGAGAGGCATACGAGTCTCATTTTTCCTTTCCTATCCTTGCTTTTTTCTCTCTCTGTCTCCTTTTTCGTGTTGCTGCTCCACAATAACATGAAATTTTAAAGAAAGTATTTTGAATATTAGTTATATAAATGAAATAGTACTGGTTTTCGGTTTCGCAATACGAGGGTATGGGTTGGGAAACTTACTAAATCTCCCCAGCTAATAATGATAGGAAGCTGATTCTTGTGCATTATGATGCGAAATGGTTGGGCATGCACAAAATGTACAAAATGAAAAAACATATATTTTCGGAAGAAAAATTCATTTTTAAATGTGGCATACCACCGTAAGTGATAGTGCTACAGTCTGCGGTGGTATTTAGCTGCTCGGAACTATATCGCGGGCATTAGCGTCAGTGCGCTTTGATGTAGTCAGTATGCAAAATACGGAAACGCATAAAGGAAGAAAATCAACTTGAAGGCAGCTCGACTTGGCAAGCGAACAACCCATGAACACATGCCCTTCACTTTTCCCTAGCATGGGCGGGCCAACACTTGAGCTCTGAGACTAGGAGTATGGGACGAGTATGTTTGGTGAGCAGTATCTTTTAGTTATGCGCACTTGTTCAGCAACCCGCCGTAGCTCCCCAAGCTGCCGAGCCGCAGCATTAAAATCTTTCACACGCTCTGACGGGACGATCACCTGTTGGGCCTACTCGTGTGGATTCAATCGTATCGTGCAATGCTCTCCAAGTTCTTTACCTTCTCCCTAGCAGGAACGCCTGCTATTTGGGAAACCTCAATAAGTAGTGAACGGCAGCCGTACAAAAATTTCGCCCGAAGTACATGTCGATGAGACACTGAAAACAAGTTCTTTAAAATTACGGCAGCGTTATGGTGCAGCCATAGAAAAACGATTCTACAAGAGCGGACACTCTCATAGAGCCCAGCGGCCGAATCGACTGCAGCGCACCAAGCCGTCGATGTTAAAACCTGAAGCACACTTCCGGTTTCATTTCTGGGCGCGCGCGTTTTGAACGCTAGCTGGAACGCGTTACGCCGGCTGCGCTGATCAGCACGGCATTTTTTTTTGCTTCCACTGCTTAACCGCGAGTGGTCCTGGCACGGAATCATTTTAGTAGGCAAAAATAATGGCGAACGATCTTTACAAGTCTCCATCAAATATGTGTCCCGTGCAATTTCATAAAGAAGACGCAAGACGCCTTGTGAAATGAGGAAATGTTTATTTTGCTCCATATGAATGCTGGCTGCGGGCTTATTGTGCATTCACCCAACGTTGTGGCACCAGTTATGCAGCAGTACTTTCCGTACGAAGCACCACCGGACGACGCCAGCTGAAAAAAAGTAAATTACAAGCGCGTGCCGTTTTGGTATTAACACATACGAATAATGCGTGTCAACGTGCGAAAATGGTGATTGGGCGGCATTACAAACAAAATCAGTTCGCTTTTACATACACGACGTAGAAAATGCCATACTCATGTCAAACAATACCACATATACCACGAAAACATCCTATTTCCAAGCATTCCATTCTTCCCGGTCCTTACTTCCTGCAACTTAGGAGCATGTGTACACGGGCTACTGCGTGTTTCCAAGTGAACTTGGCTACAAACGACGCAATAATACGCTAAGAATACACGTAGGTGGCCTCCACACAGGCTCTCAATCAGACCATGCTGCACGCTCGCAGAATTCCTTCTACTCGCACTGAAGACAAACGCGCATGGTTGCAAAGCCCGTCTTCAGCCGTTCAAAAGACAGAATTTCAGAGATAAAAGTTCCTGGTGTTAGAGCTCGTTGGCGTTATCTTCAGCGCGGTCTGGCAGCGCTAGCAAGACACTCCCGTGCTAACACTCTTCGAAACTGCTCGTCGCGTCTTCGACAAGCGTCAGCACGGAAAGAAGGTTTGAGTTGTTGCGGAACCATAAAAATTGTCACAAACTTGTCCCAGTAAGATTCAGTACCCGTCAAAGTAGCTGTCATCATGGCTGAGCTGCTTTTCGCTGGGTCATGATAGGCGCGGCGACTGTGCCTAAAAAATTATGCCAAAATGCAACGAAATTACAATAATGTTGGGGGTCAGAGAAAGCGTCACGAACTCGTGCCAATAGGATTCAGTACATGTGAATCTCAACTGCGTCCCATGGCAGAGCTCCTTTTCGCTAACTGCGTCACGTGAGGCATGGCCACTGCGTTTGAAAAGTGCCCAAAAAAGAGACGAAATTACTTACAATAATGTTGGGGATTAGAGAAAGCGCGAAACTAGTTCCAGTAAGATTCAGTACGCGCGAAACTGCGTCAGAGTGCCCTGTGCGACCAGCGTGCCTCGAAACTACCGAAATAAGTTAAAATGATGTTGGGGCTCATAGAAAGTGTCGGAAACATCTTTGAGCACGAGTCAATAATTCAATTGAACTGTGCCACGACGGCCGAGCTGCTTTTCGTGAACTGCGTCACAAGTCCAGGTTCCATGCCCTAAGCCTGATTGCTTGATATGCGTCGCAGACTATCGGACGAAATTTCTCACCCTTCCGCAGTGCAATAGTGCAGTGGTGCCGTGTCAAAATGCAGAAGAAACGCAAGAATTCGCCGGGAGCTTAACAAACCCCACTAAATCCAAAAATAGAACAAGAGGCACACGGGTCGCCGAACAGGCCAAAGCTCACACTCATATGCGCAGCCGGTCTCGCTCGCTTCGGTGGAGTGTCGGAGAAAAACAAGTAACACGTGATTCTGGCGCCTCATTTGCCTGTCGCTAGGCGACGGAAGTAAGCCGCAAAGCATAATTTAATTTATATGCAGATATTTTTAGTTTGCCGGGAAATAATACAAGAAAATGAAACAATGTCTGTTAACTTCATTTCACATTCTCTTTTTTTTCGGTGCTTGCGGCCGCATACGGTCGACCGTAATACCAGCGTGACGTATTTCTTGTTGCCAGTTTTCTCCGAGTGTCCCCTCTTGTTTTAACCATTTCTCGATGGTGCAGCAGAAAGGTAAACTTTAAAGAAAAAATCATCAGCAAGCTTCAGCCGTTCCTTCAGCGCACAATTAATTCACTAGGACGTGTCATCGAGTTTTATATAGGGATGGGCACCTCCGTCTTTGTTGATTAGTTTCCTCTAAATATGAGCCGTATCCATTATAGGTGATTGCCTAATACTCAGAGGTAATTGTAAAGGTAATAAAAACGTGGTAAAGAACTTTTAACTAATTTACAGGAAACCAAAAGCAAAACAACGTAATGATGCATGTAACCATAGCATTGAATTTTTATTCAATCGGTTGGAATTCTTTCAACAAGATTTTCTGAAAGAAAGAAAGGCGATGTTCCTCACAGCAACCCCAAATTGTTCAGAAATACTTTTTTCCTGTTATTAGTCAATACCACAAGCAAGTATACCGAGGTAGCGTTGCAAACAACCGAGATAGACTTCCCCTATAAGGTCTTATCAATTTCCTTGGTCCATACGCTCGTGAAAGTACTTCCAAAGAAGCACACGGTGACCAAGAGTAGTCGGTAAACATTTCCTAGGCTCTGTGCATGCCCAGGTTGAGCCGTCATGAACGGTCTCCTCGATGCGACAACGTGCTGCGAGCAAGTAGTCGAGCGAAATGGCACTGGAACGCAACCAACGCATGCCAACGTACGAGCAGCGCACGGGAAGTTAAGCGGCTTGCGTAGGGCGAACGAACGGAACTCGTGTGTATCACCCAAGCCGAGGAAGGCCGGGCGCGTCGCTATGGCAACGATCTCAGCTGTGATAGCAGTGCTTCGCCACGGGAAGGTTTCGCTGCCAGCTCGCTGTGGCGTCGCGGTGTAGTACGGTTGTCTCTTAGAAAAACAAGAAAGAAAAAGCGTAAGCTTAGCGAAACTTCTCCGGGCTCTCTACGCGTGAATCTTCGCAACGGATAGCTCTTCGCAAAGCGGGATACCGTCTTCGGAGACTTCAGTAGAGGTCAGTCGCTGTTCTTTCAAAGTTTGTTCTTCAGCAAAGCTAGTGTCAAACATCTGCGAATTGCACCCGCACTCAGGCGGCAATATGGGGACTGGTACGCACAGACCCGGCTACCTGCACAAGGAGCGACAGCAAAGCTATGGTGGCTATGGACAACTTGAACATATATACTTAGCACTGCAATCACGCGACATGTTTCGATGACAGTACGGACAGGTCTCTCCCGTTATCGCGCATTCACACTGGGTCTGCTGTTTTTCAGTTAAAGCGTTGGTGCGTCAAGAGTCTGAACTCCTTGTATCAGTGTAATTGGCCGTTCGATCATGCGTATTCTGATCATCAACGCAAAAATCGACTGGCCACTCCTGAACATATGCAATTGCCGCTTAAGGAAGCGTCGCCATCGCTGCAAGTGTTTAGGGTTGCTTGAGTTGCATCATTTATTGCAACCGGACGGTGCTGAATGCTTCCACTGCGCAGCCAAAGCACAGTTTAGCCCTCTCATCGAAGTACAATGCACAAATCACGATGTACGGGACGTAACAGAGCAATGTGCTTTGCATATATGCGGACAAAAGATCGCTAATCATTACGTGTAGGCGTTATGTTCGAGCATTCAACAAGTACACTCAGGTGATCGTTTCCCGCACGGCCGATGGATTTTAAACATTGAGCCTTCTTGTAAAGCGCGACTGTATACGTGGTTTTCCTTTCATGAATATGGCAGCAGTAATCCAGAGCAGGCCAGTTGATTTTGTCGAGGTCCCTTTGCACGTGCTATTTCTTTTCATGCTTTTCACGCTTCGTCAGTGGTGGGACTGACCCCACCCCTGTTATTAATGGAATCGGCCACCCGTGATAAGTTGTTGATAAGAGCGGCATAAGGATCGGGAGGAACGCACCGCTGCAAGAATGTTTCCAACAACTGTCGTTCTGAAAGTGGTTGGGCGATAGCAAGTTACCTTTATCTTGTTTTTGTCAGAGGTGCAATTTTCGCTTATTGTTGGTTTTCATTGTAAAACGCGAATGTGTTTCTTTTTGGTAATTAGGTGGCATTATATGCTTTCCAGTTTTGGTCCAGGTCCCAAGTTGCGCTGTTGCATGTTTTTTTTTAGGAGGAGGAAACAGAAAAGAAGAAGGCAGGGAGGTTAACCAGAATAACGTCCGGTTGGCTACCCTACACCGGGGGAGAATCGTAAAGCAGCTTTCGTCTACCAAACGTTTCGATCTGGATGACCTTTGATGCATAGAGTGTGAAACAAGGGGTGGAATAGGATGAGCTAAAAAACCCCATATCTTTCTTGATACCGTCACATTTATACGTTATTGTTCCGTGCTTCTTTTGTAATCTCGACGTATATTGTTTTACCTCTTAAAGGAAGCTACGGTTCTGCTTTCCTTTGATCACCGGCCAATGCGCTTTCGCTGTGGCTACCTTATCTGAGATATTCCTAGGGCTCGTAAAGGGACCCGTGAATGGTGACTGCGCAAACTCTGTTCAGATTTATCCAGAGCCGAGTAATTGATGCTTTGCCCTGACGTTATTCTGGCCGCCACCTTTCGGTTACTAGTACGTCAAGAATAAGTTGAGTAAAGCAATTAAAGCGACAACACAGGCAGTGAGTGAGTGAGTGAAACAACTTTATTTTGTCCACTAGAGACGTAAGCAAGCGCCACGCCACCTGGCTAGGCCCACTCGGGGACCATCAGGTGGAACCTGACGGCCCTGTCGCGAGCCCTCTGGACTGCCAGGGTTTGAGAGGTCTGATCCTGGGCCCTAATCAGCTTCTTCATTTCCTCTTGAGTGAAAGGAGGACCGGCAGAGGCGCAGCCCCACAGGACATGTTCGAAGTCCGCATAGTCACCACACAGAGGGCAATCCGGGCTTGGGAACCGGTCGGGGTACATTGTGTGTAGCGCTGCGGGGCTCGGGTAAGTGCTTGTTTGCAGTAGTCTGAGAGTGACTGCCTGGGCCCTGCACAGCGAGGAGTGCGGCGAAGGTAGGACTCTTCTTGACAGATAATTGTATTTGCAGATTTCGTTGTACGAGCAGAGAGGCTCGGGTCGCCCAGGAGAGGACGCGTTGCCCAGCGCACGGTCAGTCAAACCTCGTGCAGCCGAGTGCGCCTCCTCGTTGGGGTTGATCAAGGCACCCTCAATGGTCCCAAGGTGCGCAGGGAACCAGGCCAAAGAGTGATGTTTCATGTCTTTGGTACTTTGGATGATACGTAGGGCCTGGGGAGCCACCATTCCCATCTGAAAGGCCCTGACAGCGGCCTTAGAATCCGAATAAATCGTGTCATGTACACTGTCCGTCAATGCAAGAGCAATAGCAACTTGCTCTGCAACGCTGGAATTAGAAGTGCGGACGGTAGCGCAGCTAAGGATTTTAGCATCACAGTCGATGACCACTGAGGAGAAGGCCTCTTCTTGAACGTAGGAAGCAGCGTCTACGAAGCATGTTCGGTCCTTGTTCAAGCGGGCACTGGCGAGCAGAGCTTTACCCCTGGCTCGCCTTCGTCCTTCGTTGTAGGTGGGATGCATATTTCGTGGCACCCTGTGTATGTAAATTTTGGACCTTACGTCGCTGGGCAGCTTCACAGCGTCGAGACTGACGACCATGGGGTTACGTCCCAGCTTGCCAAGTATGGCTCGGCCCGCTGGTGTACCGGAGAGTCTGACGAACTGGGAAAATTCTTGGGCTTCAACGATTTCTTCGAACGTGTTGTGAATTCCCAAATTGAGAAGGTCTTTTGTGTGCGTTCGCATGGGAAGGCCGACGGCAAGCTTGAAGACTCTTCTGATTAAGGCGTTGATCTTGTTGCGCTCCGATACGAGCCAATTGTGCATAGCCCCTGAATAAGCGAGGTGGCAGAGCACGAAGGCGTGGATAATGCGGATCAGATTGTCTTCCTTGATTCCGCAGTACCTATTGGCGATTCTTCGGATCAGGCCGAGGGCGCTTTCGGTCTTGGAACAAATGCGTTTGAGGGCGGCTCCATTGGCCCCGTTTGACTCGATAAACATTCCTAGGACCCTGATAGTGTCTACCCGCGGTACTGGGGAGCCCTTACCGGTGAATAATGTAATGTGGCTCTCTGCTGCTGGCTTCCAGGATCGGTGTGAACCGCCTCTGGGCCTCTTCTTGTAGAGCAAGAGCTCGGATTTAGCGGGCGAGCACCTTAGCCCGGTGGGGATTAGATACCGCTCCGTCACATCGATGGCCTCTTGCAAAGCACCCTCGACCTGCCCTTCACATCCACTGGAGCACCAGATGGTGACGTCATCCGCGTAGATCGTGTGGTTAATGTTGGGGATTTTGTTCAAGGCCCTCGACCGGTTGATCAGGGAGATGTTGAACAGCGTCGGGGAGATCACCGCCCCCTGAGGTGTTCCCTTTGGACCAAGCTGGATTTCGTGGGTCAAAAACTCGTCAATCTTCAGTCTAGTGGACCTTGAGGAAAGGAAAGATCGCACGAAATTGTACGCCCGTTTGCCGACGTTACACTCTGTCAGGCTCTTGAGAATAAAGGCGTGCGATATGTTGTCAAAAGCCTTTTCCAGATCCAAGCCGAGAATTGCCTTAGTGTCGGCGGAGGTAGAGTCAATGATTTGGTGCTTGATCAGTCTCATGGCGTCCTGAGTCGAAAGCCCCGACCGAAAGCCAATCATGTTGTGTGTATAGCATTCGTTAGACTCGAGATGGTCAGTAAGGCGGTTAAGCATGGCGTGCTCGGCCATCTTTCCAACACACGACGTCAGGGAGATGGGCCTTAGATTGTCGATGCTCGGCGCTTTACCTGGCTTCGGTATGAGTACTGTGTAGGCTGTTTTCCAGCTCTTGGGAATGAGGCCGCTGCACCAGATATCATTCATCTTGCGCGTAAGAAACTCGATTGAGGCGTCGTCGAGATGCTTGAGCATTTTGTTGGTGATCCCGTCGGGCCCAGGGGCAGATCTGCCGTTGAGGGATGCGAGAACTCGCTTGACCTCAGCCACGGTGAAATCCTCGTCCATAGATGGTACGTCACGCCCTTCGTACTCGGGAAACTGGGGGGGCACCGGATCGTCCGTGGCCGCCAGGTACTTGTCTATGAGGTGCTCCATGACTGCCTCATCTGGAGTCGAGTCGGTGGCCAAATGGACAGCTTTCGCCAAAGCTCTCTTCTGGTTGGACTTGGTGTTGCCATCGTGCAGTAGGTGCTTAAGGAGACCCCAGCTTTTACCGTTCTTGAGCTGGCCCTCCACCGAGTCGCACAGCTCGTCCCATTGCTGCTTGCATAGCACCTTGCAATGAGCCTCTATCATCTTGTTTATATCGGAGATTTTCTTGCGTAGTCTTCTGTTATGGCGCTGAGTCTTCCATCTCGCGAGCAGTGCCTGCTTGGCTTCCAAAAGATGCGCCAGCCTACTGTCCATCCTGTCCACCTCCAGATCGGTTGTCACCTCCTTGGTGGCTCTAGCCGCGTCCTTCTTTATCTCGTCGCACCAAGAGTCTAGGTCCATATCATCGTTAAGGACGCGCTCGGAGCGGTTGGCTCTGAACAAGTCCCAGTCAGTGAACCTAAAGGTCCTCGTTTTGTTGCGGGCAGGCTTGATCACAGCTTCGATGATGCAATGATCGCTACCGAGGTCCATGGCTGTGTTGGTCCACTTGACGTTTTCCAGGTTCTTGACAAAGGTAAGATCCGGAGTCGTATCTCGGCATACCGAGTTCCCTCTCCTGGTTGGAAAGTCTTTATCGGTTATCAGCGTAAGATCTTCCTCCGCTGCCGCATCCCATATGTCTCTACCCTTCTTCGTATTGGTACAATAGCCCCACGCCTGATGCTGGGCATTAAAATTCCCCATGACGATTAGAGGCTGACAGCCAGCCAAATGCACGGCCTTCTTGAGAATACCACTAGGCCTGGCTCTGTGAACGCTGAGTCTGCAGTAAACATTCAGTATGAAGATACTGTTTCTTCTTAAGCGCTGCGTAGGGGGGTCGACAAGGAGTTCGGCCATGACGTACTCGATCCCATTGTCCGCGGGACCAAGGTCTCGCTGAAGGCACGTGAACTTTTTACTGACCAGGATAGCGACCCCCCTTCCTCCTTCAGTGGAAGCCACCGTAAGGAAACCGGGGAGCTTGATAGGTGATGATGTGATCGTTTCTTGCAAGGCGATTACTTGGGGTTTGTCCTTTACGCTTTTTAGGTATTGTCGCAGGGTCGCCCGTTTGCTGGCGAACCCTGCGCAATTCCACTGCCACATTGTTATTACGTTAGTTACGTTATCCATGTTTGGGCTTGTGAATGAATTGCGAAAGTGCCGCATTCATAATGGCACCCTCCGTCGGTGAGGCAATGACGCTGGGCAACGTTGGGACTTGAGCTGTAGATGTGCTTGGCAAAGATCCGTGGCTGGTTCCCTCCAGCCTAAGTATTCTAGTGCTGAGGGCGACCAGGCCCAGCTGAGGGTGCGCGATCATTTCTTGTACGTGTGAGACCTGTCTGTATGTTGGAGATTGCGTTCTTGAGGTCAGACAGGAGTTCTACCATCTCGTCTCCCCTTGAGTCATCCAGGGCACGCCGCTTCACTGCAACCGTCTTGGGAGAGGCCTCCACTGTGTCCATGGCCGAAGAGCGTGCGGCAGGCTGAGAAGCTGGCTGTGTGAGCGCCAATCTTCGTATTTCCGCCATCTCGGCGGCTAGCCGACTGATTTCCTGCTTGAACAGAGCGTTTTCCTTTCTAAGACTATCATTGGCACGCCTAAGCTCTTCGAGCTCATTCGTGAGACGCAGGTCGTGCGAGTCTTGAGAGTTGGACGCCTGCGTTTGGTTGCCACGGGCCCTATCGGCCCACGTTAGAGAGGACTTGCCTTTACCGCCGTTGGGGGTCTTCGAACGTGAGCTATTGGAGGAGTCGCTCCCAGTACGGGACTTGGAGCAGCTTCTGGAGCTGGAGCGCGCTGGAGAAGGCGATGTAAGTCGCGATCTCGAGGTAGAGCGACTTCTGGAGCCCCGTCGGCTTGTAGAGCGGCTTCTCGAGCGCAAGCGTCTTCTGCCCCTACGGTTGGTGCTGGATGGTGCAGTTGGTGCTGTTGGTGCTGGCGTGGGGAGCTGCTCTTGCTGCCTGGCACGCTCGAAGCGTCGTCGGCGAACAATGTATGGCGTCTTGAATCTGCGCGCACACTCTTTACCGGCTGTAAGGTGCGGACCACCGCAGATCTTGCATTTTGGGGTGCATTGATGCTGCTCATTGGGATTTGGCAGGCCGCATCCCCGACAGATGACGTCGCTCGGTGTTGGACATACATCGGCGCGATGCCCGAGTCTTCCGCAGGCGTGGCATACGTCCACTTGCTTTCGATATAGGGAACATTTCATCAGGAGCGTTCCGTACCTGACAAAATTCGGTACCCGCTGCCCGTCAAAGGCGATGATGATGGTCCCAGTCTGAGCAATTCTCTTGGCTGCTAGTGCAAGAGGGTTGTTCGGGTTAACAATCTTGCCATCCACCGTCGCTGGGTCGTCTTGCAGCGGTATGCCACGTATGACCCCCTTGCACGTGGAGTGCGGGGCTGTCTCGTACGCGCAGATTTCGTGAATCTTGCCCGTGATTCGGATTTGCTTGATGCGGGCATATCGATCGGCATTCTCCCGTCTGGGAGTGCTGGCCACCATGATGTTTTGCTGTAAGTTCGGGCACAGAGTGTCTTGTGTGAGCTCGTGCTGGCTGATGCCGGAGGCTGCAAGTATTGCGTCAGCCACCGTGGCCGCTCCAATTTTGGAAATATTCAGCCCACCTCTTGGTCTAATAACGATCTTCGTGTCTTCTTTGGGAAGAACAGGCATTCGGCTCGCCCTAATGATCTTGGTCTTCAGCGCTGTGCCGCTAGACTTGTAGCTATGGGGAGCCAAAGGCGTTGCCATGGCGTTCGGGTTAGCTTCCCGCGATTTGGCGCCAGCTCTTCTAGCACCTGCGGTTTGCCATCCCTGCTCTTGAGTGACTTCCTCCGGACGAATATTTTCTCCCTGTACTTCGTATTCCATGATGGTAGCGGACGAGTGTCACTGAGCCACCCCGGAGGCCAAGGCGTGGTCTCCGAAGTGCTCGTCAGACGCCGCCGACGGATGCACAGGAATGTCCGTAAAATGGTGAAAAGTCACTCACTGTGGCAAAAAGGGTATCCACGTGGTCCTTACAACTTCACGGAAAAGATGTGCACAAATAAACATTGGCTCGCGACGATTAAATACAAGAAAAGCTGGGAAAATGCGGGAACTGAAGAACGCGTCTTGACTCGCCGCCTTCTTCTTCTTCTTCCACAGGCAGAGACCCGTCTTGCACCGAGCGAGAAACCGATAGCAGTGATATGATCGGGACAAATACGGTCACCGTCAGATATATAAAGAATGTACGCCTGGTAATATGGCGCACTAACGCCATTGCGGGCCCCATGTTTGGGTGCTATCGCATTCCGGAGACTGTGACCTTGACCTCACGTGTAAACATACGTACTGGAGGTGAGCGCCTTGGTCTCAAGAAAAATTCCATTATTACGGGAAAGTACACCAATATCCATAGAGCTATCCTCCTTAATTGTAACCGTGTAGCTGTTTTCTTGTTCTTTTGCGCTTGTTGACCCTCACTTATTAAGTTATTATTCGCAAATGTGATTATGAGTTTTTTTTTCTTAAATATTGCCTTGGTGGCTAGCGTTGTAACTTTAGCTTCTTTAATTGCTTTAGGACTGAAATACGACGGGTATTTTTCAGCTACCCAAAGGGGACATAGGTTGACCGCGTCTATGCTTTAATGCAAAGAAATGTCTATTTATTTTTTCATTGATAATATGCAGATATCGGAGTTCTTATTGCCGAGGTTTGTCTGCCTTGCCTCTCCACCTTTATTTGGTTAGAA